>NC_087196.1:3625857-3658357 GCF_035594125.1 Scylla paramamosain | reverse complement strand
GGGCATCATGAGTAGACAGTGAGAGTGATAGTGACGGCGACACAAAGGCCTGGACCTCAGCTGACACCTCACGTGACCTCCCGCTGTCACTACCTCATTCTTCTACCTCAACCCTTCACTTCCCCATTACATCTTATTCATCCACCAGCCTCAGGACACTACATACCGCCATCCCAACTTCCATATCCTCCTCCACCTCCTCCTGGATATAATGTGCACGACAGCACCAGAGCAGTGGACACAGTTTACCTAGACTTTCAGAAAGTTTCATAAACCCATCATTGGTAAAATAAAAGATATGATATGATTAACATCCTATGCAGATGGATTGAAGACTGGTTGTCAGATCGTAAACAGCAAGTTGTAATAAATGGTAATTCATCAGACTAAGCTAACGCAACCAGTGACGCTCCTCAGAAACGCAGCGACTCAAGGTACTTAATACAAAGTGATCTAAATACTCTTGCGCAATGATTAAAATAAAATATTGATGAAATCTTATTTAGACAAGCGCCATATTTTGCATTATCAGCAACAATAGCCCACATGCAAATTAATAAATGAATAATGTCCAACTTTAGACTCTAGACAGGGAAAAGATCTTGGCGTTACTGTCTCAGCAGGCCCACAGGAGTAGTCAAGATTCCAAACTAAATATCTTTTACAAAGTATAAATCGCTCAGTTGTTATCGCCTTACTACAACGGTTAAATAAATGAGCTCAAGATTAAAGAGCAGGCCACGTCAGGAACACGTTAAAGAATGGAACATTTTCTCTCGCACTGAACGCAGACTACGACGAGACCTTACAGCAGTCTTTAAAATTTCAAAGTATGCACAGATATTATTCGTGATGACTCCCTGCCAGTCCAATGTGCAAACAACACCGGAAATAACGGCTTCAGGACAACAGGTAAAAGACTTTTGACATATAAAGTCAAACACCTTTTATTCAATTTAATTGTAAACATTTGGAACAGATTGCCTTCATGTACTGTTAATCTTGTGCAATAGAAACACTATTTTTTATTTTTTCTCAATTATCACCTTGAATGTCTTCCCCGGCTGACACTTCTGACTATTCTGTGTTTTTTTATATGTATTTTTTTTCTATTTATCTGTTTATTTATTTAATTTGTTTATTTATTTGTTTATATTTATTTATTTTATTTTTAATTTAATTTAACTTAATGAATCTATTTGTATTCTTATTTATTTATTTATTTATTTATTTATTTAGTGTGTGTGTGTGTGTGTGTGTGTGTGTGTGTGTGTGTGTGTGTGTGTGTGTGTGTGTGTGTGTGTGTGTGTGTGTGTGTGTAAATAAAGGACCTCTGCCTAATAAATTGCATTTCAGACGTTCACATTTTACTTCGACTGAAAGTATTAATATCCCCCTTCCCCTTCCAGTCCCCTTCCCTTTCCTTTGGCTGTTTGCGATGAATTAATCTTCCTCATCCCCGCGGGTGTGTTAAAATTGCGGTAACGGGGCGGGAAGGGCTAGAAAAAGTGTTGACTCGATGGGGAGAGAGAGAGAGAGAGAGAGAGAGAGAGAGAGAGAGAGAGAGAGAGAGAGAGAGAGAGAGAGAGAGAGAGAGAGAGACCTTCGCCGTCCATTCGTATTTTTTTTGGAAACAATACAATTATTTATCTGTTTTGTAGAAGGAAATGCATTTCTAAGAGTGAAAAAAAAGAATGCTGTAACATTTCATACTTTGCTTAACCATTAAATGCAAATAATATATATATATATATATATATATATATATATATATATATATATATATATATATATATATATATATATATATATATATATATATATATATATATATATATATATATATATATATATATATTTGCTCACCGCAAACAATGGGTGAATTTCACCTGTTAGAAAAAATGATAAAAAAAACTTACCCTACTATTTCTTAAACCCAAAACCATTTTATGGAAATGCAACTTCATTTGCAAGCAAAATACTAACACTGTACAGAGAAAATAAGTTAATTTTGTTTCAAAAGAAAAAAAAACAAAGAAATTTTTTTTGTCCATGGTTAACCTTAAATTTCCTAACACAGTAAGTATTGGCTGGATGGACAACAGCTACAACAGCGATTATTATTGGTCATTGGAGATTCACGCTAGTTGCCTAATTACCCTTAGAGATCATCTTAGCCTCAAATGCGGAGCTATGAAAGAGGAGTAAATTTTGTGTTGCTGAAATTGCTTTATTTCATACTATTTTCTATTCGTTTTTTTGTAATACCTGACCCCTGCTGGTGACCAGAAACTGCTATTTTATCACCTCTTATGCTTTTCCTATGAATTAATTCTGATTCATGACCATTTTTATTTTATTTTTTTTTTTCATTAGAACTCGTATAATAGAAATGTTATTTTTTCAGTACTTCTAAGGGCTCCTCCTCCTCCTCCTCCTCCTCCTCCTCCTCAGTATTGAATAGGAAAGTAGGGCCTGTTGAATGATGCATCACATATTCCAGTTATTTCTTACTGAACGGTCTCTGCTGCTGTGCACTAATATAATGTCTAACAGTTTCCTGGAGAGAGAGAAAAAAAAAGCCTGAAAAGAAAATGTGACGTCATGTATGTAACCGCCTCTTCAAATTCACCACAATCGTAACACAAAGTATGATACAATGTCTTACACTTTCCTGGAAAGAAAAATGCCTGAAAAGACTACAAACCATCCCTTGAAATTCACCACGCTCGCATCACACAAGTATGAGAGAGAGAGAGAGAGAGAGAGAGAGAGAGAGAGAGAGAGAGAGAGAGAGAGAGAGAGAGAGAGAGAGAGAGAGAGAGAGAGAGAGAGAGAGAGAGAGAGAGAGAATTAGGAAGGGCATGCAGCTACCCTTTCACGTATTTTTAATTCCCCATAGCCTCTTGTCATGAGACGCTATGCGGGATGGAAAATACGTGAGAGGGCAGCTGCATACCCTTCCTAATCACTTGTAAAAAGATAAAAGATAAAATGCTGTGGTGAATTTCACTCAATGTTTGCATTGTCACCTTCCCTCGACTGAGAGCAAACATTGGCTGCAGTTGACCACAATCCTAAATAACACTCAAAATATGGAAGAAAGAAAATGCGCACTACATCTCACTGCAAAAACCTAGAAGGCCAGCTGCGGACCCTTTCTTTTCACTTGTAAACAGAAGGGATACAAAACGTTGCGGTAATTTTCACCCATTGTTTGCATTCCAGGGTCAAATGAATATGTATGAAATATTTCTAGAGAAGTTGGTGTTCCCATGGATTCTGTATAGTAGGAGGACGGTTCACTCCAATGGGCGAGCTGGTCGCCGCGCGAACGAAGTGCTGCCAAGCGGCCAGAGGAATAAAACACTCACCGCTGCTGAAGAACGTGGGGAGAGATGCGATTTGTCGATTCACGTAGCTTTTTATTCGCATATACGTGACAAAGATGAGCATTTGATCATGTTCAGCAAGGTACTGCTCAAACAATTACAAGTAGAATAAAGATTTGTCTTTTTTTTTTTTTCGCTTTCCTAAGGATCCTAAGAGGAGAGGTAACTTTTTTAGACTCGGAAGTTCCTTCTTACTCTGTGTGATGAACTCATAATGTACCCGAGGTCTGTGTCACTGGTATTGTACTGGGCTTTCTAGATGATAAATTATGTATCAGCCTAATGGTTACATGGCATTGTGACCGAGTTATTCATGGCCATTCCTGGAATCCAGCTCATGAGTTTTCATGTACTGAAGTGTGGTGTGAAGATGGCCACAATGTGGAATTACCTGCCACAGTGTGTTACCTCACCTATCACACCAACACTCAAGCCCACTCAGCACTAATATCTTAGCAGTACGTTTCAGTATTAATATTAATATCTTATAGGTAATAGATTTAGGCCAAAGTACGATTTCCAGACATGACCTTCCAAATCACCTGGGTTAGTCAACCAGGTGAGCCTGTGAATGGTGACTCCCTTCCTTATCTCTTTTGTTCAAAGCCCCAATACCATTACTTACAACTTATAACCTAGCCTTGTTTTTAAGCCTCCATGGTAATGGTTAAGCAAACCAGCAATGACTGGGTTTTCTCGATTTACATAATAGTGAGTAGTGTGTCAGGAACGAATTAGATTACACGAAGCAAGTACAATATTCACATTCCTGTCTTTAATTTAGGAATGACATCATGACATTTTTTGTTAAGGAAATCCACAGATGAACTTCAGGAGATGATTTTATAGTTGTACAGAAATACAATACGGCTTAGGATGAATATGAAGACAACAGAAATGTTCAACAGCTTTTTACTTGAGCAATTGGAATCGAGAATGTGGTCGTAGAATGTGTTAGGAATATACAGTATTTATGTAGAAAGAACAATAATTTCAGGCCAGAACATGAAAAATAAATCAACAGAAAGATAGGAATAGGATGGAGTTCCTTTGGGAAACCAATCAATATAATGAAGAGTGCTCTCCCACTTTCAATAAAAAGAAAAGTACATGGGTAGTCAGTGCATTTTACTAGCCCTAACATACGGCTAGGAGAGCTGGAGCTTCATTAAAGCTTACTGCTGTACAAAGAATAAATTATTTGTTAAACAGTTATGAAACTATGGAAGTAGCATATCATACAAAGAAATGATATATGAGGTAAGCGTCTTAAAAAATCACTTACATGGGTAAGGAAAGGAAGTAGTTAGTGTCCATAGAGGAATAAAGACCTGTACTACCGTAACTTGCTGATATCAAGGGACTATTTTTCATTTGCTATTTACCTGTAGATTATCAACTTTATGTATTACTTCACATTATATAACGTATATTAGTGAAATTGTATGCGAAGATTGCATTCATTGTCTCATTTCTCAGAATTATTGGTTAGAAATGGCTGCCAACATTAATTTTGGTCATCGTGATGAGTCCCGGGCACAGGAAGGGGACGGGGTTGTTCTCAGCTACTCCAGCCCCGTGGGTGAGGACCGGCACGGGACGGGGAAAAGCGATATTACTACTAAGGCCGTTTCACTCCTTCCGTAAACAACAGGAGGGCTTCATGCCACGGGACACGTTCAGTTAGATGTCTCAGAGATCCCTTTTATTTGTCAGCAAGCGAGAATTAAGTCACACGCACCTAATCTTCCAGTCTCCTGATTCTATTCTAATTTAGATTATTTTGTTCAAAACCAAGCACCTCGACTGGGATCAAAAGGTCTGCTGCTGTTTGTTTTCCTTCGTATTAATTTGCACTCCTCCTCCTCCTCCTCGTCTTTCTCCTCTTCCTCCTCCTCTTCTTTTTCCTCCTCCTCCTCCTCCTCCTCTTCCTCCTCCTCCGTTCTCATCTTGAATACAGTGTACAATTTTGGTCACCTTATTACGAAAAGGATACTAAAAAAAAAAAAAAAAAAAATACAACGTAGAAAAACAAATATGATCCCAAGGTTACGCAATAAATCTTACAAGGAAAGCCTTAAAGAACTAAATCTATTGTCCCCATCAAAACGCAGGCTAAGAAGGGACGGTATTGCTTGACATAATTTTTAAGGATTTCACAAATATGAGATCTGAAGTTTACCCAACAATCAACCAAACAAATGTTACAAGAAACAATCGTTTCAAAATAATGGGTAAGCAATTTCAAACAAAATGAAGTCCAACATTTTTCTTTAATCGTGCCATAAATATTTGGAATTGTCTTCCATCAAGCGTCGTTAACTCAAGTACTGTTGATTAGTTTAAAATCTGTCTTAAAATGTATCTAGAAACTAATCCCGGGCTGTCATTTTTCATGTCCGAATAACGAACACGTTCACTCTGCACTGTCATTTGATGGGAGTATATTTCCCTAATGAAGAAAAGTAACTATTTTGCAACAAAGAAAATTAATCGGATCAAAGAGTCCTTAGTGATGGCTTGGTTCATCGGCGACTTGCTGCTGATCCGGTCACAGTGATGATAAAAGGAATCGAGCCCTTGCAGAGCAAATAACACATCACTACAGTCATCTAGTTAAAATGTATCCCACACAATCACTTTTTATAATATCGAATGTGCCTCATCAGACGACGTAAATAATAAGTACACTCCATAGTAGAAACCTTATCTCATACTTATCTTCCTCTCAAATTCCATGTTGTTTTTTCCAAACAACACGGTAGCATTTCTCTTTTCCGGCCAGCTTCGGCTGGAGGGATGGAGGGGTGGGGAGGGACCTTCTGTGCTATCGCTGTCATGTCTCTCTCACTAATAATTAGCGTAGAATAGCTTCCAAACTGTCTAGTAAGGACCTCGAGTCTGTTGTTGTTTGGACTTTCTTTATATTCCTTTATTCCTTCAGTACCAACCTGTCCATTTCACTAGTCGTTAGTGTACAAGAGTTACCGAAACAGCTCAGCAATAACATCTGGTGCTGTTTCATCTTCTTTTGTTTTTTTTTTCTCCTCCTCCTCCTCGTCCTCCTCTTCCTCCTCCTCTTCCTTCTCCTCCTCCTCCTCCTCCTTCTCCTCATTGTCATCATCATCATCATCATTATCATCATCCATCTCTCTCTCTCTCTCTCTGTCTGGCTGTCTTTTACACACACACACACACACACACACACACACACACACAAAGAGAGAGAGAGAGAGAGAGAGAGAGAGAGAGAGAGAGAGAGAGAGAGAGAGAGAGAGAGAGAGAGAGAGAGAGAGAGAGAGACCTATCTACGAGTATGTAACTCTTAGTATATATGTATATACAAAGAGTTACATAGATAGGCAGGCCAAAACAAGCTTTGCGGTCCTCACGAGGTGCCCTGTCCTAAGGCTACTTAGGTAATATAGCAGAAAACAAGGACAGAAAAGCAGAAGGCTTTCTCCCCTCTCTCCATATCCTCTGGCATAAACCGTACAGGAAATGGTCGGAAATAAATACCTAAAGGGGTTGGAGAAGTAAAAACCCGAAGGAAATTTTACAGGAAAGAATGAAAATTGTTAAAATGAGGTGCCCCATTTCCTGGAGGCAAGGAGTTTAATCTCGAACAAACAAACGCTGTTATTCGCGGATTTGAAGCAAAATACTTATCAGGACGGCGTTTGAAAGTCTTTACAGTGTTAGTCTATCACGTCTCGAGAAACCCCATTCCATAGATTTACTGTACGATGGAAAAAAAAACTTTTTTTATTTATGAGAACTGAAGGATTTCCCAACAATTTTGCAACCTTTTCCTGGCGTGTAATTTGAAAATTCTATCGTGAAGTACTTACTGCAGTCCATGTTATCAATGCCTTTCATTATTTTAAACATATGTATTAAGTCGCCTCTTATTCTTCTTCGAGTTAATGGGATTAAATTTAATTCTCTAAGCCGCTTTTCGTATGATTTGCTTCTTAGGATTGGTATAATTTTTGTCACTACTCTGAACTCGCTTGAACTTATCTATTTCTTTTTGGTAAAAGAGGCACCAAGCTTGAACACAATAATCCTAAAGGCGATGGACCAGGGAGTTATACAGAGTGAGGATCGAGTCTTTAGATTTATATTCAAATTATCTACCGATTAAACCGGTTATTTTATTCGCTTTCTTTACGACTTCTGAACATTGTTGACTAGGTTTACGCTGCTTGATATTGTTACTCCTAAATGAATTTCGCTATCTACGCTTTTAAGTTGGTTACCATTCCTAATATACTTTTTTTTTCTTTATGTAGGAGGGACACTGGCCAAGGGCAACAAAAATCCCATAAAGAAAAAAAAAAAAAAGATCCACTGATATGCCGGTCCCCGAATAGGGTTCAAAGCGATAGTCAAAAAATGAAGGATAAGTGTCTTGAAACCTCCCTCTTGAAGGAATTCAAATCACAGGAAGGTGGAAGTATAGAAGCAGGTGTTACGGTGAATCGGTGTGGTAGTCTCAAAGTGGTCACCGATGTACTGACCATATAGCAGTCTTCTGTCTCTCTGGTTCTGTTTAATGATGTTTAGTTCAGTAAGAATTGGAAGCGTCCCAGGATTCCTCAGTTCTTGGCCCCTCCAAGACATTATCTACAATTGTATTGATCTGCTGCATGAGGGAAGTTTCTGTACTTCCTCCAAAAAACACACAACAGCTATTCCCTGAAAAGTTCATAGTCCGACCCAAGATTCCGGGCGGGAAAAGGCACCTCTGCATCTTTTTCAATCCTCTAGATCCTGGTGCTAATGTGGACCTCACGAAAACAATTTTATTGACATCCTCAGTCGTTCCCGATTGCCGCATGACTTCTTCACTTCTGCACATGTTGAGCAATGTATGAAGAGAAATCCTCATCCTCGAAGCTCGTCCTCGTAGTCTAAAATCGTTCTTGTACTCGAGGATCGTCCTTGTAGTTGAGATTCATCCACTTCCTCGAAGCTCGTCCTCGTACTAGAGGATCGTCCTCGTACTCGAGAATCGTCCTCGTTCTCGAAGCTCACGGGTCTGCCTCGTCCTCGAAGCTTTTCCTCGACGAAAACTTGTCGAGATTAATTCAAGATGGTGAAGTGTGATAAATCCCAGCTCAACCCTTCGGAAGAAAACACACCAGAGTCAGTTCATAACATTATCACTTCCACCTCGGAGGTTGGTTAATTGCAGTTATGAAGATACGTCACCCCCACGTGACAGAGTGAGGTGGTAGTGCGGGGAGGTTTTGTTCTGAAACTGCTTGCGTTCACACTCTCGCTCTCAGCACGGCTGTTTCACTGGGCGCTGTGTTCATGGGCTTGTTCGTTCTTCACTAACAGAGAGAGACATGTTTCACTATTATAGCACTGTCACAGTTATCTACAACGATCGTTATTCACTGGTTATAGAAGTACGTGCCACTGCTTACCACCAATTTGTTATGGTGAATCAGCGTGGTACTCAGAGACAAAAGTAGTCACCGATGTACCCACCATACAGTAGTCCCTCTCTCTGGTTCTGTTTAGTGATGATTAGTTCGGTAAAAATCAGCGGGAATGTGGAAACACCAGGTTACTAGAATTTATGTGTATTTATACGGAGGCAAGGCTGCCTCCCGGACAAGCTGCACACCCGAGCGTCGCCAACGCCCCTCTGCCGGCATTCATTGAGACCGGGACCGCGGGCGGCAAAAGTTGACATTATCATATAACAAGTTTATGATTTTAAAAGAAAGGTTAATATTAAATGGTAATACTACATAGATACTGAAGAAAATATATACAATCACTCCTATTCATATATTCCTGTCTACATCCTACAGATATGAATATTAAATAAACCTACGTAACATCCACATTCGCCTGACCTCAGCGCACACAGGCTAAGCAAAGAGGAGGAAAAAGAGGAGAAAAAATCTAATAAAATAATAATAATAATAATAATAATAATAATAATAATAATAATAATAATAATAATAATAATAATAATAATTGCAACTAGCCCTAACACAGTTCCAGAGTTTACCAAAGAAAGGGATGAATGACTGAGAATACTGGTTAACTCTTGAATTAGAGAGGCGGATAGAATAGGGGTGAGAGAAAGAAGAAAGTCTTGTGCAGCGAAGCTGCGGGAAGAAGGGAGGGATGCAGTTAGCAAGATCAGAAGAGCAGTTAAGCATGAAAATAGGGGTAGAAGATAGCAAGAGATTCAACATTGCGGAGATGAGAAAGAGGCTGAAGACAGTCAGTTACGGAAGAGGAATTGATGAGATGAAAAGCTTTTGATTTCACCGTTTAGAAGAGCGGTATGAGTGAAACCCCCCTAACATGTGAAGCATACTATGTACATGGACAGATATGACCCCTGTACAAAGTTAGCAGTTGGAAGGGTGAGAAAAACTAGCGGAGACGTCTCAAAACGTCTAACTTCATAAAAGCTGTTTTAGCTAGAGATGACATGTGAAGTTTCTAGTTTAAATTATAAGTAAAGGACAGATCGAGGGTGTTCAGTGTAGAAGAGGGGGACAATTGAATGTCATTGAAGAAGAGGGGATAGTTATCTGGAAGGTTGTGTTGAATTCATAGATGGAGGAATTGAGTTTTTGAGGCATTGAACTATACTAAGTTTGCTCTGCCCCAATCTGAAATTTAAGGGAGATCAGAAGTCAAGCATTCTGCCTCTTCCCTGTGCGAACTGTTAACTTCCTGAAGGGTTGGACGTCTACGAAAAGACGTGGAAAGGTGCAGAGTGGTATCATCGGCGTAGGAGTGGATAGGACAAGAAGCATGGTTTAGAAGATCATTGATGAATAATTGGAAGAGAGTGGGTGACAGGACAAAATCCTGAGGAACACCACTGCTAATAGATTTAGGAGAACAGTGACCGTCTATCACAACAGCAATAGAACGGTCAGAAAGGAAACTTGAGATGAAGTTACAGAAAGAAGAATAGAAGGTGTAGGTGGGTAGCTTGGAAATAAAAGGTTTGTACCAGACTCTATCAAAAGCTTTTGATATGTCCAAGGCTACAGCAAAAGTTTCACCAAAATCTCTAAAAGAGGATGACCAAGACTCAGTAAGGAAAGCCAGATCACCAGTAGAGCGGCCTTGACGTAACCCATACTGGCGATCAGATAAAAGGTTGTAAAGTGATAGATGTTTAAGAATCTTCCTGTTGAGGATAGATAAAAAAAAAAAAACTTTAAATAGGCAGGAAATTAAAGCAATAGGAAGGTAGTTTGAGGGATTAGAACGGTCACCCTTTTCAGGAACAGGCTGAATGTAGGTAGACAAACTTCCTGCAAGAATGAAAGGTAGATGTTGACAGGCAGAGTTGAAAGAGTTTGACTAGGCAATGTGCAAGCACAGAGGTGCAATTTCGGAGAACATGAGGGACCCCAACAGGTCCATAAGTCTTCCGAGGGTTTAGGCCAGCGAGGGCATGGAAAACATCATTGGGAAGAATTTTAAAAGGTTACATGAAGTAGTGAGAGGATGGAGGAGAGAGAAGAACAAGCCCTGAATCGTCCAAGGTAGAGTTTTTAGCAAAGATTTGAACGAGATAGATGTGATAGCAGTGGTGCCATCTGGTTGAAACAAAAGAGGGAAAGGAGCAAAGTTTTTGGAGATTTTTTGGCTAAGTGCCAGAAGTCACGAGGAGGGTTAGATATTGAAAGATTTGGACACTTTCTATTAATTAAGGAGTTTTGGATAGTTGGGGAACAGACTTGGCATGGTTCTGAGTAGAAATATAAACCGCATGAAATTCTAGTGATGAAAGGCTCAAGTACCTTTTGTGGGCCATCTTTCTATCACGCACAGCACGAGAACTTGCCGTGTTAAAGGTTTAACGGTACTGTCCTGACCTCTGTTCGGTACTGTCCTAACCTCTGCTGTGTCCAGACGTGCTTTGCTCTCTGTGTCTGCGTGCGTGACCTGACTAGTGACCAACGGCATCGCTTCTCCTGCTGAGTATACTCCGGTTTTTTGTATATCAGTTATTGTCTTTGCCTCTTATTCTCCCTTATTGTTTACTTATGGGTATTTTCATTTGTCATTACAGAGATCTAATTAACTGTGCTTTTCCTTGTTTTTGTGTTATATTGTGAGTGTTATCTCAACTTGTTTACGTATTCTCTTTTGTTGTGTACGTAAGTGTTCATTATCATTACAGAGCTTTATTCAACTGTGTTTTCCCTTGTTTCTGTATTTAATTTTGTGTGTTGTTTTGTGTTCTGTTTCAACCAATTTACTCCCCAACACTCCCAGAGTAATCATAAATTCCCCAGGGATTAGAAGTCGACCGCACCGACCCCGCTAATCCCTTCATGTCACACCTGGCTGGTCAGCCCTGCTGAGTAATTAACCACTCCTGTCCTAAATCACTTTTGTCAGCACATTTCATAAAATATGCCTTCCAACCTTCGCACGTGCGTTACGTGTCGATCTAAGATGGCCCCACAGTATTTCATTCGAGGAAATGACTCGTGTCGGCTTTGCGTACAGTCAGCTCGCATAACCAAGATACAGGACACCGTTTCAGCGATACAACAGTTCCTGGAAAACAACGTGGTACCACAGTCTGACCTAACCCTCCCACTCCTTCCCTCTGTCCCACTCTCCCCCTACTCCACTCCTCGCTCCGCCTCTTCTTCCTCCTCCATCCCCGCTTCCACCTTCCCCCGCCTCTTCCTCCTACTCTGCCACCTCTGCCACCTCTCACTCTCCCGACTCCCCCTCCTCCTCCTCCTCTTCCTCCTCTCGTGCCTCTTCCTCCCCTGCCGCCTCCTCCTCCTCCTCCCCTCGTGCCTCTACGTCTCCTGCCTCCTCCTCCCTTGCCGCCTACACCCCTGCCACCTCCTCCCCTACCTCATCCTCCTGCACCTCCTCCTCAAGATATCAACCAGGCTCAAGATATCACCCTGGCTTCTTAAAGAAGCAAGTAATGAGCTCGTGAAACCGCTTACGATTTTATCCAATAAAACTTTACTAGCGGGTAAAGTTCCCCACGAATGGAAACTAGCAAATGTCACGCCAATCTTAAAAAAAAAAAAAATAAATAAATATCTCCCAGCCAATTGCAGACCGATCAGTCTCACTTCACTAGTGTGCAAGCTGATGGAAACAATAATCAGAGATAAAATTGTTAAATATCTAGAAGAAAATAAAATCATAAAGGATTCGCAACACGGTTTCAGAACCAAGCGTTCCCGCTTAACGAAATTACTAGACTTCTTTTATAAAGTATTTAACTCGTATGACGAGACAAAAGCTGTTGATATTATCTACCTTGATTTCCAGAAAGCTTTCGACACTGTTGCCCATAAGAGACTCATCAGTAAAGTAAAAGCTCACGGCATTGCCGGAAACACCCTTAAATGGCTGAGAGACTGGCTCTCTGACAGAAAACAGCGTGTTGTGATAAATGGGAAAGAGTCAGAGAGGCAAAAGGTAAATAGCGGCGTTCCTCATGGCTCTGTATCAAGACTAATACTTTTTATAATGTACATTAATGATATTGATGAAGGGATAAATTGCAAAATAAGTAAATTTGCAGACGACACCTAAATAACAAGTAGAGTAACGTCTGTGTCACAATGGGAGGAACTGCAGTGTGACCTCAATATACTAACAAGCTAGGCAGAAAAATGGCAGATGAGATTCAATATAGAAAAGTGTAAAATTCTACATATCAGAAGCAATAATGTTCAGGCGAGATATGTAATGAATAACATGCCACTGTCAAGAGCCGATAAAGAAAAAGATCTGGGTGTCGTTGTGTCAAACGACCTAAAGCCGAGTTAACACTGCACAGAAACAGTAAAGACGGCAAATAAATTAGTAAGCTTCATTGGAAGAGCCTTTTAATTTTTTAATCAGAAAAGGTCATACTTGCCTTGTATAACTCACTGGTGCGCCCTCATCTAGAATACTGTGTACAGCTCTGGTCACCATATTACAAAAAAGACACTGAAAAAAACTAGAAAAAATACAGCGCAGAGTCACAAAGACGATTCCAAGATTGCGTAATAAGCCGTATGAGGAACAAGTGGAAGAACTAAACCTATTTAGTTTAACAAAGCGCAGGATAAGAGGAGACCTAACTGAAGTGTTCAAAATTTTCAAAGAATATAGTAACATTGATGAACATCAATATTTTGCCATTGATCATTCTGACCTAACAAAAAATAATGGATTCAAGATTATACCCAAACGTTTTAAATCCCACGAGGCCAAACATTTTTTTCTTTAATCGTATAGTAAATATATGGAATAAACTTCCTGCAGAAATTGTGAACAGCAATACTATTGAATCATTCAAAAATAAAATAGACAAATATTTAAAAGCAGATCCCAACAAGCTCTTTTCTTGTCCGAATAATTACTAAATTCACTAATAAACTCTTATTGTACAGACACCAATTACATTATAAATTGTATTAAATTTCAGATAGGCGTATAGAGTTCATCGTAGGATGAATTTTTTTATATTTTTTATGTAGGATAGACACTGGCCAAGGGCAACAAAAATCCAATAAAAAAATATGCCCACTGAAATGCCAGACCCATAAAAGGGTCAAAGCAGTGGTCAAAAATTGATGAATAAGTGTCTTGAAACATCCCTCTTGAAGGAATTCAAGTCATAGGAAGGTGGAAATACAGAAGCAGGCAGGGAGTTCCAGAGTTTACCAGAGAAAGAGATGAATGATTGAGAATACTGGTTAACTCTTGCGTTAGAGAGGTGGACAGAATAGGGGTGAGAGAAAGAAGAAAGTCTTGTGCAGCGAGGCCGCGGAAGGAGGGGAGGCATCCAGTTAGCAAGATCAGAAGAGCAGTTAGCATGAAAATAGCAGTAGAAGATAGCTAGATATGCAAAATTGCGGCGGTGAGAGAGAGGCTGAAGACAGTCAGTTAGAGGAGAGGAGTTGATGAGACGAAAAGCTTTTGATTCCACCCTGTCTAGAAGAGCAGTATGAGTGAAACCCCTCCCAGACATGTGAAGCATACTCCATACATGGACAGATAAGGCCCTTGTACAGAGTTAGCAGCTGAGGGGGTGAGAAAAACTGGCGGAGACGTCTCAGAACGCCTAAATTCATAGAAGCTGCTGTAGCTAGAGATGAGATGTGAAGTTTCCAGTTCAGATTATAAATAAAGGACAGACCGAGGATGTTCAGTGTAGAAGAGGGGGACAGTTGAGTGTCACTGAAGAAAAGGGGATAGTTGTCTGGAAGGTTGTGTCGAGTTGATAGATGGAGGAATTGAGTTTTTGAGGCATTGAACAATACCAAGTTTGCTCTGCCCCAATCAGAAATTTTAGAAAAATCAGAAGTCAAGCGTTCTGTGGATTCCCTGCGTGAAATGTTTACCTCCTGAAGGGTTGGACGTCTATGAAAAGACGTGGAAAAGTGCAGGGTGGTATCATCAGCGTAGGAGTGGATAGGACAAGAAGTTTGGTTTAGAAGATCATTAATGAATAATAAGAAGAGAGTGGGTGACAGGACAGAACCCTGAGGAACACCACTGTTAATAGATTTAGAAGAACAGTGACTGTCTAGCATAGCAGCAATAGAACGGTCAGAAAGGAAACTTGAGATGAAGTTACAAAGAGAAGGATAGAAACCGTAGGAGGATAGTTTGGAAATTAAAGCTTTGTGCCAGACTCTATCAAAAGCTTTTGATATGTCCAAGGCAACAGCAAAAGTTTCACCAAAATCTCTAAAAGAGGATGACCAAGACTCAGTAAGGAAAGCCAGAAGATCACCAGTAGAGCGGCCTTGACGGAACCCATACTGGCGATCAGATAGAAGGTTGTGAAGTGATCGATGTTTAAGAATCTTCCTGTTGAGGATAGATTAAAAAAAAAACTTTAGATAGGCAGGAAATTAAAGCAATAGGACGGTAGTTTGAGGGATTAGAACGGTCACCCTTTTTAGGAACAGGCTGAATGTAGGCAAACTTCCAGCAAGAAGGAAAGGTAGATGTTGACAGACAGAGCTGAAAGAGTTTGACTAGGCAAGGTGCAAGCACAGAGGCACAGTTTCGGAGAACAATAGGAGGGGCCCCATCAGGTCCATAAGCCTTCCGAGGGTTTAGGCCAGAGAGGGCAAGGAAAACATTGCGAAGAATTTTAATAGGTGGCATGAAGTAATCAGAGGGTGGAGGAGAGAGAGGAACAAGCCCAGAATCGTCCAAGGTAGAGCTTTTACCAAAGGTTTGAGGGAAGAGTTCAGCTTTAGAAATAGATGTGATAGCAGTGGTGCCATCTGGTTGAAGTAGAGGAGTGAAAGAAGAAGAAGCAAAGTTATTGGAGATATTTTGGGCTAGATGGCAGAAGTCACGAGGGGAGTTAGATCTTGAAAGGTTTTGACATTTTCTGTTAGTGAAGGAGTTTTTGGTTAGTTGGAGAACAGACTTGGCATGGTTCCGGGCAGAAATATAAAGTGCATGAGATTCTGGTGATGGAAGGCTTAAGTACCTTTTTTGGGCCACCTCTCTATCATGTATAGCACGAAAACAAGCTGTGTTAAACCAAGGTTTAGAAGGTTTAGGACGAGAAAAAGAGTGAGGAATGTATGCCTCCATGCCAGACACTATCACCTTTGTTATCCGCTCAGCACACAAAGACGGGTCTCTGACACGGAAGCAGTAGTCATTCCAAGGGAAATCAGCAAAATACCCCCCAACTAGAACTTCCTTTCATCCTTTCCTATGAAAATTCCATATCAGTTTTTCCATACTGCATGGTACTTTTTCCCAACTATTTCCATGTCAGCGCAAGCTGGAGGGAGTGGTGAGTGGGGAAGAGCCTTCTGCTATGCTGTCCTGTCTCTCTTCCCTGTAGCTAGTTAGAAGTAGTTACCAAACAGCCTTGCAAGGACCAAAAGGTCTGTTGCTGTTTGGCTTTCCTTTGCATTCCTTTGTATTCCTTCTCCCCCTTCTCCCCCTTCTCCTCCTCCTCCCTCTCCTACTTTTCCTTTCCATTATCTTTCTCCACCACCTCACCCTACTCCTCTTCCTCCTCCCTCTCCTACCTCTCCTTTCCCTTATCTTCCTCCACCACCTCCCCTTCCCCACCTCCTCCTTACCCTCCTCCTCCTCCTCCCCTTCCCCTGCTTACTCCCCCTCCTCCCCTTTGCCCTCTTCCACCTCCACCACTATCAAAAGTGGTGCAAACAAGCGAACTACAGTAAAAAGACCATTGCCTGTGTCTACGTTAAATCGTTATGAAATTCTCAGCGATTCATCTTTTGACAACGAGGACACAAAATTGATCGGCGATTCACTGCTACGAAACCAAGTAGTAGAGTTTTACTCACGAGCTCCCAGAAACAGAAAAAAAGTCACTGCATTCCTGGCGGCAGTATTGATGGTATCACAGGCGCTTTTAATGAGCTGGCAAATTATTCAAACGAGAACACACTGTTCCACATATACGCCGGGACAAATGACATACAAAGCACCAGATCAGAGACCCTTCTTGAAAAATACCGTATGATAAAGAAATACAAAAGGAAATCGAATAACATCATCGTCTCCGGTATCCTTCCCAGAATAAATGCGGTCAGTTCCTTCTATAACAAGGCATTCAGCATCAATTCTCGTCTCGGTAATCTCTGCAAAGAAGAGAGGGTAGATTTCATTAATCTATGGAACCACTTCTATGATCAGAAAATTCTGTTTTGGAAAGATGGTCTTCACCTAAATTCTGTTGGTTCAGCAAGTTTTCATTGATCCAGTAACTGCTCATATATAAAAAAACGCAGGTCAAGCACCAAAAACAGAGATAACAAACAATGAAAGCGAAACTGTACTTGGTGTAATTTACCGACCTCCAGGACAAGTACACGAGACTGACAACAAACTATATGAACAAATAGCCGATATTTGTTCAGAAAACGAAACCATAATTGTTGGAGATTCCAACCTAGCTGTTAACAGATAGGCCGATCCTTTAAATTCACACTCGGGAAACGATTTGTATAACAATCTTTTAGAAAGCAGTCTGGATCAACTTGTACAACACCCAACTAGAGGAGATAATATCTTAGACCTTATTTTAACCACAAATGAAAGCATAATCACTAACGTAGAAGTTGGTTCCGAATTCAGCACCAGAGAACAACGGGCGATTACATTCAGTATCAAAACAAATAAAATAAGATCCTTCCAAATGAAAGTAAAGAAAAAGTACCTGACTTTCATTGGGCAAGTTTTGGAAAACTTGGCTGACAGCAATTGGAGCCATTTGTCAAGTATAAACAAAGCGTGGAAAACATTCACATTAACATAGCTGTAGAATTCTCTGCTCCACTGCGAAATAGACGCTCAATCGTTAACAATAAACCGAAATGGTGGAACTCAGAAATAAAGAATTGTCTCTCCGCTAAAAAAAAAGTGCCTACCAAAAATATAAAATATTTCAAAACGAGAGACAAGACCGATCACGATCAACTGCGATGCCATACTAAAAAACTTATCAGAGACAGCAAAAAGAATTATAAACTCCATATTGCAAACAAAAGCAAGTCAAATCCTAAAGGATTTTTTAGTTACATCAGAAATAAAAAGGTATCGGTTTCAACTCTAGGGCCGACAGCTCCACACAACGGCGAATACACCGATGACGAAATCGAAATGACTGTCAAATTAAACGATTACTTTGCGTCCGTCTTCACGAAGGAAAATGATTCAGAAAATCAGCCAGCTGCCAGAAATCACAGTAATAATATCTTTTTAAATACGTGCGATATCAAGGAAAATGAAATTTTGCGCTCGATTAATAAAGTTAAGATAAATAAAACACCCGATAAAATTTCTCCACGGATACTAAAAGAGGCTAAGAACGAACTTGCTAAACCATTGTCCATCCTTTTTAATAAATCGCTAAACACACGTAAAGTTCCTGACGACTGGAAACTAGCAAACGTAACTCCGATCTTTAAAAAGGTGACAAGTCCCAATCTAAAAATTATCGACCGATCAGCCTCACTTCAGTGGCAGGTAAGCTGATGGAAACAGTTTTGAGAGGTAAAGTTGTAGCATTCTTAGAAAGTAACAACATAATAAACGAGTCACAACATGGATTTAGAAACAAGCGGTCATGTTTAACTAACTTTTTCCATGACATGTATAATTTGTACAAGACCAGAGCGGTCGATATTATATACCTTGATTTCCAAAAGGCTTTGGACAAAGTCCCGCATAAGCAATTTATCAATAAAGTAAAAGCCCATGGTATAACTCGTGACATCGCAGTGTGGATTGAGGATTGGCTGTCAGACCATAAACAGTGAGCAGTGATAAATGGTAAATCTTCAGATTGGATTAACGTAACCAGTGGCGTTCCTCAAGGATCAGTTCTGTGGTCGATTCTTTTTATTATATATATATAAACGACATCGACGAAGGGATAAAATGTAAATTATCAAAATTCACAGACGACACAAAAATTGTAAACAAGGTAGACTCAGAAAACCAACGACAACTTTTGCAAAGCGATATAGATACTCTTATCATATGATCAAATAAGTGGCAAATGAAATTTCTTATCAATAAATGCCACATACTACATTTAGGAAATCAAAATCCTCAGGCGATATTCAAAATGGATAATACCCCCAAGACGAGTGTGGACAAAGAAAAAGATGCTGGCGTCATAGTTTCGGCAGACTTCAAACCAAGTAAACAATGTACCGAAGTCGTAAAAATTGCAAACAAATTAGTTGGTTTCATTAGAAGATCTTTTACTTTCAAATCCGAGAAAATAATATTAACATTATATAACTCACTCGTGCGTCCACATCTCGAATACAATGTTCAGTTTTGGTCACCGTACAACAAAAAAGATATCAAGAAATTAGAAAAAATACAACGTAGATTGGTAAAAATGATCCCAAGGTTGCGAAATAAATCCTATGAGGAACGCCTTAAGGGGACCTTATTACGCTTTTTAAAACTTTTAGCGGAATATTGAAAAATACCTATCAGTCAACCAATGAAATAAATGTCACTAGAAACAATGGTTTTAAAATTGTAGGTAAACGTTTCATAACAAATGAAGCCAAACACTTCAAAACATCGTGTAGTAATATTATGGAACGGTCTGCCATCAAATGTTGTTGACTCAGGTACTATCGAAACATTCAAAGTTCGCCTAGACAAATAGTTCGAATCTAATCCCTGGTTGTCACTTTTCATCTCCGAATAACTCGCGCTTTTTCTGATCTCCAGGGCCTCTTATCGTGCTTGAAATTGCCCGTTAGCTTTAAGTACTCTCACCCTCCATACATGACACAGCTCGGAGTGAACGGTCACTACTTTTGCTCTCAATCAGTGAAGGGCTGTGGATAGTCAAGAGCCCTGACAGTTGGTGACCATCATTGGGATCAAGGTACCATGGGTCACCGCTGCAGGGGGTAACTATACAGTGTGCGGCATCCTGTAAAGGGAAGTGCACTTTTACAGTAGTTGTACGGAGCTAGGGCCTCATTGACTGCTGCCTCTCTCGAAAGCACCAGGCAAGGCTGCCGCGCTACCTCTCACTCCACACTGTGTCTACATATACACCACACAACACTGCCTACACGCACAGAGAGCCCAGAGTTAACGGTCACTACTATTACTCTCGACCTGTGATGGGCTGTGTTTGTAGAGGGCCTTGTCAATTATTGATCACCATCGGGAACTAAAGTACCAGGGATCAATGTTGCAAGGGGGAAACCTACAGGGAAAGCATGCTATCTCAGTGAACTGAACGGAGCTGGGGCCTGATTGATTGCTGCCTCCCTAGAAAGTGCCAGGCAAGGCTCCTGCACCACCCATTCGACATGCACACTGTGCATCCACGTACATAATGCACACACATTACATTACATTTACAAAGCTTTAACACCTTCCCCCACAAACACTAGTAGCCAGACGTAGATTACATATTTCCATTTCACTCTCTACCTAAAATTCTATGTGGTTTTTCAATATCACATAGTTTCGCCTTTTTTCCTGTCAGCCTAGGCTGGAGGGAGGGGTGAGTGGGGAGGAGCCTTCTGCTTTGCTGTCGTGTCTCCATCACTGGTAGTTAGTAAATAGTCTCAACAAACTACCTAATAAAGACCTCAAGGTCTGTTGCTGTTTGTCTTCCTTTGTATTCCTTTGTTTTGGAAGGTTAAAGTCGAGAAAAACAGTGAGGAATGTACGCCTCCATGCCAGACACTATCACCCCTGTTATGCGCTTGGCACACAGAGATGAGTCTCTGACATGGACGCAGTAGCCATTCCAAGGAAAAACAACAAAATACCTCCTTAGGTCCCTCCCAACTACCAGGAGAAAAACGCCAGAGGCACCTCCGCTTAGGGAGATCCTGTGCAGGGACTGGAGCGATATGACTTTTCTTTCTCGTTTCGATACCCTATATAAAACACTTTACACTTATCCGCTTTAAAACTCACTAGCCAGGTTTGTCCCAACTCTGACAACTTGTCTAGGTTGTTCTGCATTTCTTTCACTTGTTCGTTGGAGACTACGGTATTCACTATTTTGGTGTCACTAGCAAAATTCGATAGTATACCGGTAACACCCTCATCTAAGTCATTTATATAAACAAGTAAGAGAACAGGTCCTAAAACAGATCTCTGCGGTACCACGCTCCTGTTCCATTTATAACTACTCTTTGTTTACGGTTGTTTGGCCAGTTTTCTACCCATCTCAACACATCGTCTTGGATATCATGCGATTTTAGTTTAATCAGTAAACATTTGTGAGTAACTTTGTCGAAGAGCTTTTGAAAATAAAGAGCACTGGATCAGGGGGTGCTGTGAACTTATCATTAAACCCTGCTGTGACCTCACTGAACGTTTCCCTTTGTGTCTCACAACACAAGGGGGCAGTCACAGCATGCCCTCTAAAGACAACTCTATTCCTCCACACAAAACTACAAGCATCTAATAACACACACACCCTTCACTCAAAATTTCAAAATTATCATGGCACCAGCCTCGGTGTCCCCATCTGGGGAGAGGACCACGAATGTCCCCAGGCCGTACTGCCCTTCTGACAACGACCCTAAGTGTCTTGACACCCCCCTCAACTTTTTCTTCATTAACTTCTGCAACATTCGCGGTCTAAGATCTAATTTTCAATCTGTAGAACACCACCTCTCCCCTTCTAACCCTTATCTTCTTTTCCTCACTGAAACATAGGTGTCTGAGGCAACTGACAGTAACCCCTTTTCTATTCCCCCCTACTTTCTCTATCCTCATTTTCGATCCAAAGCTGGATGTTGCGTTCATGTGCGCAACGACTTAACCTGCTCTCGTGTCCACGCTCTTGAATCTTCCTAGTTTTCCACCATCTGGCTACGATTACAGAGTCACTCTCAAACTAAATTGATCTGTGCTGTATACCTCTCACCTAACTCCTCTGACTATAAGAAATTCTTTGACTACCTAACTTCCAAAGTGGAGCACATTCTGATTCTCTTCCCTTTTGCAGAGATCTCCATTCTTGGAGACTTCAATGTTCACGACCAGTTTCGGCTTTCCTCTCCCTTCACTGACCATCCTGGTGAACTAGCCTTCAACTTTGCTATCCTCCTCGACCTAGAGCAATTGGTGCAACACCCTACTTGTATTCCTGACTGTCTTGGAGATACGCCCAACATTCTTGACCTATACCTGACCACTAATCCTTCTGCTTATGCTGTTACCCTTTCTTCTCCGTTGGGCTCCTCCGATCACAATCTCATATCTGTATCTCATCCTCTCACTCCAATCCCTCCTCAGGATCCCCCTAAGCGAGGGTTCCTCTGGCGTTTTGCCTCTGCTAGTTGGGGGGACCTGAGGAGGTATTTTGCTGATTTTTCTTGGAATGACTACTGCTTCCTTGTCAGAGACCTGTCTTTGTGTGCCGAGCGCATAACAGAGGTGATAGTGTCTGGCATGGAGGCGTACATTCCTCATTCTTTTTCTCGACCTAAACCTTCCAAACCTTGGTTTAATACAGCCTGTTCTCGTGCTATACATGATAAAGAGGTGGCCCACAAAAGGTACTTAAGCCTTCCATCACTGGAATCTCATGCGCTTTATATTTCTGCCTGGAAAGTCTTTTCTCCAACTATCCAAAAACTCCTTCATTAACAGAGTGTCAAAATCTTTCAAGATCTAACTCCCCTCGTGACTTCTGGCATCTAGCCAAAAATATCTCCAATAACTTTGCCTTCTGGCCATCTGGCCTTCTGGTGCCATCTGGCAGTGGTGCCAGATGTCTGTTTCTAAAGCTGAACTCTTCGCTTTAACGTTTCCTAAAAACTTTACCTCGGACCATTCTGGGCTTGTTCCTCCCTCTCCTCCACCCTCTGACTACTTCATGTAGTCAGAAAAAGTAAGAAAAGTATGTCAGTTGAAAAAGTAAGAAATTTCTTAGGCCTGGCAGATATTATAGAAAATTTATCAAGGATTACGCTTACATAGCACAAGCATTGAGTTCACTCCTGAAAAAGAATACTACATTCTCTTGGGGTCCTTCCCAATTGAATTCTTTGCAATGATGTTTTCCATGCCCTCGCTGGCCTAAACCCTCGGAAGGCTTATGGACCTGATGGGGTCTCTCCTATTGTTCTCTGAAACCATGCCTCCGTGCTTGCACCTTGCCTAGTCAAAACTCTTTCAGCTCTGTTTGTCAACATTTACCTTTCCTTCTTGCTGCAAGTTTGCCTACATTCAGCCTGTTCCTAAAAAGGGTGACCGTTCTAATCCCTCAAACTACCGTCCTATTGGTTTAATTTCCTGCCTATCTTAAGTTTTTGAATCTATCCTCAACAGGAAGATTCTTAAACATCTATCTTGTCACAACCTTCTATCTGATCCTTGTACAGAGTTAGCAGCTGGGGTGGGGGGGGGGTTGAGAAAACTGGCGGAGACGTCTCAGAACACCTAACTTCATAGAAGCTGTTTTAGCTAGAGATGAGATGTGAAGTTTCCAGTTCAGATTCAGTTCAGTTCAGATGTCCTACAAGGTTTGATTAGGAAGACTGCTAGTGTTTTCCTTGATGACATTTTAATAGTTTCACAAACAGAAGAAGAACACTTTCACAAGCTAAACCAAGTCTTCACCAGACTCATATCAGCAGGATTAAAGATCAAGTTGGAAAAATGTCGCTTTCTACAGGAGAAAGTAACTTACTTGGGTCATCAAATAGACAGTCAAGGTCTGAGGACAGTACAGTCAAAGGTAGACGTCGTAAAACAATTTCCTCAACCAACCTCAGTTGAAAAAGTAAGAAATTTCTTAGGACTGACAGGATATTATAGAAAATTCATCAAGAATTACGCTGACATACCACAACCATTGAGTTCACTCCTAAAAAAGGATATTACATTCTCTTGGGGCCCTTCCCAAACCAAAGCATTTGAAACACTGAAAGAAAAGCTCACAAGTTCGCAACTTTTGATTTTCCCAGATTACACAAAAGAATTCATCTTGTGTACAGATGCCTCTGACATAGGGTTAGGAGGAATACTAATGTAGGAAAGAAATGGTAATCTACACCCAACTGCATATGCTTCCAGACTTTGCATAGCTGCAGAAAAGAACTATAGCATCACAGAACGCGAGACTTTAGCAGTGATTCATTGCCTAGAACACTTCAGAGATATCATATTGGGTTACAGGATTAGTGTGTGGACAGACCACACCGCAATTCAGAATCTGTTTAAACACAAGAATTTAAGAGGACGCTTAGCACGTTGGTTTGTGACACTGCAGAATTATGAAATAAACTTTGAATACATACCAGGAGAGAAAAATACAGCAGCTGATGCCCTATCACGAAACATAGTCTCACATGGAGAAGTAAATAGTGTAGTATGCAGTATCCAAGAACTAACCACATTAGACAATGAACTTGTATACTCAGAACAGAGAAAAGATGACACTTTGAAGCAAATAATAGAGCACCTTGAAGGTAATACAGACAGAGAAGCACAGACACTACCAAAGAAATATAAACTATCGGAATTCCAATTACATAATGGATTGCTATACCGCAATACCGAAATAACATGCAAAGGAGTATCACGTGGAAAAGTGAAACAGTTAGTTATACCCAAAGAGTTGGTACCAAATGTCTTACACTTTATTCATGATTGGGCAACTAGTTCTCACCCAGGAAAAGAAAAGGCTTATAGACAAGCACAACTGAAATACTATTAGACAGACATGAGAAAACAAATCTACAATCATATAGATAATTGTAACGTTTGCGCAGAAACAAAAGGACACACACGCACACCAGCACCAATGTTGAGTTACCCAAATCCTGAGAAACCGTGGGACAGAATTCACCTTGATACCTTGGAGTTGCCCCTATCTGAAAATGGATTTAAATATTTACTATTAATCATCGATTATTTCTCCTGATTTTGCATTTCACACCCAATACAGAACAAGAAAGCAGAGACAATCGCTACAACTATATTTGAAAAAGTAATTTGTCCATACACAAACCCAAAAACTATCACTGACAATAGTCCTGAATTTAATAATGTTATTCTAGCAGAAATTTGTCGCATTTTTAATATAAAGAAAATAAATGTACACTGGAAAGTGTACACTGGAAAGTAACGGAGTTGTGGAAAGACTTAATAGAAAAGTCATCACTTGTCTACGTACATTGATAAATCCACACAGCATTACATGGGACACATGGACATGTCACATGTGCTTTGAACACACAAATCAATTCAGCCACAGGTGAAATGAGTCAGAACCGCGTCATGTCTATAACTATGATGATTTCATACTAAGTAGAATCAATAAATTCAAGGAAATTTACCAACGTATCAGAGATCACATGAAACAGTACTCACAAGATTTAACAAAACAACAACATAAAAGGGCACGAGACATAATAATACAGCCAGGAGATATAGTCATGGTCAAACTACACACGCCAATAGGAAATAGCAACAAAATTTCGACCAAGTTCAAGGGTCCGTATAAAGTCATTGCACCAGATGGTGGAAATAAATTCACAATACGATATCTGGAAACTGGTGATATCAGTGTACGCCATGCAGATGAGCTCAAACAGACAAACATGAATGAATTTGGTGAATATGCAGTCATAGATAGTGATGAAACAAATAGCACGGAAACAGACAAGACAGAAACAGACACAAATAATGTAGAAACAGGAACAGATAGTGCACAGACAGAAACAAGTCACCACGCAGCAGATGACGAAAGCCATGATTACAGGAAGAAATTAAGAAGTGATAGAAAACAAGTTTTGCCATTAATTTGCACCAATGAACCCTCATTAGAAACAAAATTTTATGAGTATGTTGAAAAAATATTGAATGAGTTGAACATAGATTGTTATTCTTTTTACAGGTAAAGATGAAACTAAATTTTATGAGTATACTGAAGAAATATTGAATAAGTTGAACATAGATTATTCTTTTTACAGGTAAAGATGAAACAAGTGGCATGCATGTTCTCAGCTATAGTAGCTCTAGCAACAGCCTGGGACCCTGTTAGGCCCGGAGCTTTAGTAAGGAAAATCGGCGACATGATCATTGTGAACCACTCGGTAAGAGTACTATTGAAATTTGACAATATAAATGTTGTAAGAGAAAATGTCAGACATATCAATAACGGTATACAGATGGTAAAAGACAAATTGATAATTAGTGAGATATCTAATGAATGTAGGATTCGAGAAGAAATTAGATGCTGTACAGCCGAAGGTCACTAAAATAGAAAATAACTTCCTACATAGCAAAAGCAAAAGAGGAGTAGTTATTGCAATAGCGATCGGATCGGTAATAGGTCTTGGAGTAGCGAATATTGGTTTGTATGAAGAACTTCGCTCAAATGTAAATAATCTGCAAAACTCAGTGTCCAGAACCGATGTCTTGCAAGAAGCAGAAGATATACAACTTACCATAGATGAGATGATTAATAGCATAGAAAGCTTAAGTATAGAGAACTCTAATGTGAAAGAATTCCTGGAAATTTTCATGGTCTTAGATCAATTGCACATTAAGATAAATGAACTAAATGTTGAAATGGAACAGTTAATTCAAGACTTAGTTATGGCTAATGCTGGACATGTTACATACACATTATTTTCAATATCACAACTTCTAAACATAACTCAACAAGCAAAATATGAGTGGAATTTTCAATCTTTCTTTGATTAAAAAAATATTGCTCTGTATTATCCCATACTTAATTCATTTATAAATGATACTGGAGTACTCATTGATATACCATTTTCATGAGAATTGAGATATCACATGTATACTCTGATTCCTTTCCCAATGAAATTTAATAGTTCCATTGTAACAGTTGATACTGATATAACTTCTCCAACAAATTACATCCTATCCATAAATGGTTTGAAAGAAAGTGTAATAGTAAATTATGATCTATTGAACTGTAAGAAAACTAACGTATCCTTGGTGAAAAATATATATATTGTACGTAATTGTCATTTTAAGGAAGAAACTCCCACACCACGTCATGAAACTGTCCAGGAATCTCACTACTTATATTTTCCAAACAAGACAACTGTATCAGTCATATGCCCAGGATTTCAACCTCAGATAGCATCAATAGAAGGCTTATATCGTGTACCAGACCAATGTGAACTTCATAGCCGCACACTCACAACTGCAGCAAATAGGAAAAAGACTATTGTACTTAATAGAGAAAATGTTTTACAGGACATTACTATGAAATTCCCAGACAGAGTTCCTCTTTTGAAAATCAGAAAGACTAACAAGAAAAGACTATTAGCGCAAGTGTCAAAAACACGCACAGGTATTATATGGTAAATAATATATGTACTTCCATTTGTCTTGATAGTCATGTTGACCACAATAGCAATGATACTTCTGTACAAGAAACAACACAAGAAATCATCCATCGCAATGAAACATTTCCGTGCCGTAACCCTGTAATAGGTATGTAAAGAACAGCAAGCATGTAATATTGTAATAGAATTTATTGTATGACAATTTTGTCGGGACGACAAACGGTAGCTGCCGAGCCCTGTAATAGGCACTACCTTGCATGAAAAATAATAGATATAGGAGTAGAATTAGAAAGAAATTAGAGACGCGTTAGAAAATCTAACGCCAGTATTAGAAGAATTGTGCAAGACAACAGGACGTTGAATTGACAACAGCCAAGCTTAACTATAAACAGCCGGTTTGTTTTGTGCATATTCAGCTCGTTAAAATCTTATCTCCTGTTGGGTGGAGTTCAAAACGTCATTCATTTTGGTTGATATTATTGGCTATGGAAATCTATGACGTATGCCTAGGCACCTCTCGGACAATCCTTAAGTCACTTTTAGCGTCAGTAGCAGCTAGACACTAAGATATTACAGACGCACAACCCATGTCGCTCTGTTACGAGCTATTCATAGACTTTGTCATAATACTTTGCTTATAATCTTAATGGTGTGAATGAGTAGTAAAGAAGAGCACTGTTGTTAAGCTGTAAAGACAATTTATTTTTCTAAATAAATCGCAAAACGCCAGACGAACTTTGATAACCGACTTGCACAAGGATGTCGTGAGTAATGAATATTGAGAAAGAAAATAGTCGACTCCAATACCAAGCTATGCCCACTGATACATCGCCGTCACAGTAAAACACACAGAGGAGTCACATAAAGAACCAATTTCCATCCATTCGCACAGCACATGGGATCCTCCAGTGACACACATTGGCAGTACTACTGAATGATGACGAAGCCAGTTCCCTGCCAACTGTAGCCCGTGAGTGCAACTGTTGGGCAGGAGGTGTCGTAGTATCTGAGACCTTCTGCCGCCAGTTTCCCAATAGTCTCCTTAGCTGATCTAAAGATTGTGTCAAGTGTGCCGTCCCAGTACACAGTCTTTCCGGAGGGTTTTTTCAGAAGCTCCCTGAAGGGCTCCATGAGGGCGGCGGCCGCTAGAAAGGGCGCCACTTAGTTGACCAGGCCGAACCACGAGCGGACGTCCGTTAGGGAAAGGTAGGGGGCAAAGAGAATTAGGTGATGCTCCTGACGAGGTTGTGGCTAGGTTGGTATGCATCCCAGTCCAGAAGGTACCCAGCAAAGTTGACGCTCCTCCTGCAGAAGCTGAATTTGTCATGCCTGAGCGTCATTCCATTGTCCAGGAACCTCTGCAGTAGCTGAATTTGTCAGGCCTGAGCGTCATTCCATTGCCCAGGAACCTCTGCAGAATATGTATTCCAAAAAGCCTCCTCGACGCTGTCGTCGTGCAGGAGCGCGTCATCGATGCACTTCAGTTTTCTGAGGATGTGAGCGATGATATCGAACTGCTTCGTGAAGGCGTCCTGTGCTCTAGTGTCCCATGTGCGTCCTGCGGTACCAAAAGCGCCCCCAAGGTGTGATGAACGTTGTCAGCTTGCGGCTTTCGTCGTCAAGGGGGATTTGGTGGTAACCAGGGTAGGCGTCCGCCACTGTCTTGTAAGTGTGTTTGGGGAAGCTGGTGATGAGGTCGAAGGGAGGGCCTGGAGTGGCGAGTCTCACGCAGACACCCTCGGTCAAGCTTCTGGAAGTCATTTGTTCTGCGTGGCTTACCGTCTCTCTTCGGCAGCACCACCATGTGCGCGCACCATTCTCTTAGTTCCCCAACGGGCACCTCCTCGATGATGCCCTCGGCGACGTCGTCGTCGAGTTAGCGGCGCACCTCATTGTAGAAGTGATGGGGGACGGTGGCGGGGACGTGTACGGCGTGTGGATGCATTCCTGGCCGCAGGTGGATGTGGTGAGGGGTCTCCCGCATCTCTGGTAGTGGTGTGCGCTCCATGGCGAAAACCGTTCGCCCAAACTGCTCCAGCAACCACTTTTCGAGGCACTCCACGTTCTCTTCTACCAACTCATATGGCGGCGCCAATGAGCGGGTAGGAGTGTTCTCGAGGTTGTCAGCGGCCCTCAGAGAACCCATGCACGCTGCTGGGCGTGAGAAGTCTTGGGGACCAACCTCTACGCCTTGCAGGCCCTGAGTAACAAGTACAGGCGTTGCTCTCCCTCCGCTATGTACACGACCTCGGAGGTAGCGACTGTTCCCGCCGTTACGTTGCACGTGAGGCTTCCCAGATGCTTCACGCCTTCCCCAGCGACGTGGTTGACGGTTCTAGGTGAGGTCTTGAGTTGCCGTGGGGTGATGATGTATTCTTAGCCGACAGAAAACACAGGATCTCTATTTCCCATTTATTCTTGTGAACACCTTAACCCCAGTGACGCATATACAACTATGTACAAGTTATTGTAAGCCGTGGACTCTCCTCGCTCCAGGTAGTGGACGAGCCTCAGCAGCTATGGCTGGTAAGCTGCTGCTGTGGGAGTCCAGATGAGACTGGCGATGCTTGTAGCCAGACCCCCCGATTTCATGTCGGCCGGGCTTCACTCTAGTTCCTGTGAAACCCCAGCACTCGAACACTGCAGAACTGATGAAGCCCCAGTGAATGAGACGAACCGCGAGTTAAACTGTTGTAAGCGTAGCCTCCATAACAGATGTTCAAACTTCTCATCAGGGAGCGGCCCGCGATACAAACCTGCGCCCCGGTGCCGGCTATGGCCAGGACAACGCACTGCAGCAGGTCACCCGCACTGACAAGTCCGCTGCTGCTTCCACGCTCCCCACCACCACGGCATTGTTAGGTGGGTAGCTCACAGCCCTGTGTGAGGAATCGGCAGAGGTGCCAGAGGTGGCCTTTTTCGCCTGCAGTTGCGGCGCGTGGCGTGGCTGGATATCCGTTACCGCTATCGTAACTGCTGTCGCCACATCCTCGGCAGCGCCGGTGCGTGCGCTTCACAGAAATTTTGTGTGGCCGGGTGTGTTGCGGACGCCGCGGTGGCGGAAGGCGGCAAGCGCCGCCACCTCGGTGGGGGTGGGGTAGGGGGATGTATGTAAGGAGGCGGAGGTTGCTTGTACGCTCGCCGGTGCCGCTGCTTGGCCCGCCATGCTACACCCCGCCACTTTCTCCGCGGCCTCTATGACTTCACACTGACCCACGACATCACCTACTGAATCCTTCATTCAGTGACGCTTTCATGCTGCGGTCACCCCGCAGCATGAAAGCGTCACCCCATCACTACTTTCCTGCTGAGCATGTATTCAGTGAGCGGCTTATCACACTCTGGGCACTGGAAACAACTCTCGGCCGCCATGGCACGACAATTCGACACGTACGCGTTAACACTGTCCCCGGGCACTTGGAGGTACGATAAAAAATACTATGCACCCACCTCACACCAGGGAGCAATCACTACACTTCTCACCACGTCTAACGCCGCGGAGGTGGAGAGCTACTTGAAGGCCTGCTTGTCAAGGCGGGCGTCGATGCGTTGTAGCTCACCGCAGCATAGCAGTATGACATAAGAGGCGGCGAACGACAGGAACCACCCGCAGATGAGGCCGTAGTCCTCCACGCTCACGGACCATGCCTCGAACGCTGCTGGTGGTATGCCAGGAACAGCAGTCCCCGGACCAGATGGAGGGCGAGGGTGGTGGCTGGACTGCGGTGCCGCCTAGGGGCCCGACGTGTGTGTCGTGGTCTCCATTGCTGTGCTGTGGTCCCCTGTAGCCAAGAGGAGGTGGTCGGGGTGTGTGGAAAGTGCCACGAACCCGGGGTTTGGGTGGCCGTAGTGTGGTGAAACTGCCTCTGCTGGAAGCTTGGTTGCACGTGGCTGCTGTGGCCCTCTGTGCCGGTGAACGGCTCCTCTTGCTTCACTTCTGCGAGGACAAGAGGAATGCTGCCGTATCCTGGCATCTCCCCCAGGTTAATACAATACTGCGCCATGTTGGGATGGCAAAAGGAGCGAGAAGGGAGGTTGGATCCGCCGGCTTTATTCAGGAGATAAGATAACACAAACTACGTGAGTGTAGCTGGGACTGCCCAGGTTTCCTACCTTGCCCGTGACGCGGATGGGAAAACATATCGTACATCAGGGAACTAGTACACACTGCTTGATAAACAATAAAATTCCTTCGGATTCGTCTTACTTCGGTTTGCCACGTTTAATTCGGTGGACCTTATACTCCCTTTCATTAACCTTTTTGCTTTACGCCTTAATTCTATGAATCTAGTGCATTCTTCGATATTAAAGTAGGATTTTAATCTGTTATGGGCATCCCTCTTGGCATGCAGACATTCAGCATTTTATTTCTTCCACTATTTATTCTTGACGTTTTGAGTGGGACGACGATTCTTCCTAGGGTCGCATTCTTGCTGTTTTTGAATATTTATCAGTGAAAAATTTCCATTGAACATTAATATCTGTGATGGTACGTAACTCCATTAACATTCATTAAGCACTAGTGTGAGTGGTTCGTCCCACTTCGTCACCTGTAAATTAACGTCACCAAGGATTACGGCGTCGTGTGTATGTCGCTTATTTCGCTATTTTGGTAGTAAATGTTGCTGTCGGTTTGCACTGGCTGGGCTGGAGGTCTATTCATAAGAGCTATTGCTAGTTTCGTGCCGAAATTATTTTTTTTTAATAATATAAATAGAGCATCTACGTTTTCAGCAAGGAGTTTTGATAACAAAACTGGACTGAGACTGGTTTTGATGTACAACAAGATGCTGTCTCCATTTTTATTTAGTCGACTTTTTTTTCAAATCTTGTGTAACCGGGAATTTTATATTCAGCCAACTAGTCCCTGACTTCCACATTTAACAATAATTATGTTACGCCGATTATATCGTTGTTTTCCAAGAACGCTATTTTCTCAAAATATAAAAATTTGTTACGTAAGTTACAAACGTTCACATAGAAAACCTTTAGCTTATCGCAAATAGATGGAGACGAGTCTTCTAAGTGGAGAGAGAGAGAGAGAGAGAGAGAGAGAGAGAGAGAGAGAGAGAGAGAGAGAGAGAGAGAGAGAGAGAGAGAGTGGGGTGAGGGTAGGGACATGGGTAATAATAACTTCACACACTCACACACACTGAAACGTTCTGTCATTTTCCCGCTTTTGCAAAAGAGAAATATTTAAGCTGCAAATATTATGCCATTTGTGTGAAGGAGGAGGAGGAGGAGAAGGAGGAAGAGGAGGAGGAGGAGGAAGAGAAAGAG
>NC_087196.1:3618357-3620857 GCF_035594125.1 Scylla paramamosain | reverse complement strand
TAACTCGTTTCCAGTATTACAAAAATATTCATTAAATGACGCTGCTATATCTTGATGATTGCTCATCATGCTGTCTTGAAAATAGATGGAATTTGGCAACTTATTTATTTTCTTTCCCTAATATAGAATTCACAACATCCCATTTTTTTTTTTGGGGGGGGGGAACATTTCCACGTTATCTTTTAACTTTTGCTGCTCTAATTGTAGATGAGGATGTTTTTATATTGGTTGAAAATTTTACTAAAGGTCAGTGGCCATTTGGCATACAGCTTTTGCAATTTGTTACGATATATAATTGATTCTTTTTCATTGTTTGAGTTATATAAGGTTTGTCGTTGTGTTTCTTTGCAGGGAACGTTTTTTTTAGTGGAAATTTTTTTTATTTTTTTTATGTAAATACGAAAAATTTGCAATATAATCATCAAAGCTTGAATTGACGTCTTTATCAACCATATCAGAATTCCAATTATAATCAGCTAAGTCAGCTTTGAATGAATCTATTGTTAAATTTCAATAAATCCTCCTAGATATTGTAGTTACAGGAGACTGTCTACAATTACAATGGAGAAGACACCAAGGACACCACTAATAAAAATGTGGTAAATGCCACTTACCTGGTGATAATGCAAATTATTCATCCATATACTATGGCCAATTAGAGAAGCTGAGGTTGGAGCGACTCTGGTGAGCTTTGTAACAGTTGGGCAGAAAAAAAAAGAGTAAAACAAATTGATTAAATCATAAGCCTTTTTGTCCTTTTTAAGCAAATTAATATTGAAATTTCCCATTATATTCTAGTGTTGCTTATTACCTCGAATCTGGTGATGAGACCAATCTTCCAAAGTTGTGAGTGTTGATACGTTCTTCATTAAAGACGACCTAATGCATATGTCGAGTGATGTCTCTACTGACAATTATAGTGAGCGTTTATCTCAGCCAGTGATACTTCAGTCGTTAGTATCATCCTCCATCATATTCGCGATTCACCCCACGCAGGACACCCAGTTCGAGACAGATGCCTCGCACAAACAAAGCGATCATATTTCTGGCAGACTATGAGGAAGGATATCTTTCAGCATTATGCGGTCACATTCCTTCCCTACATTCCTGCCAGTCCTTAGGGAAAACACCTGAATTCGCCTTCCGAATCTTCCTCCCTGGTCATTGGTCAGAATAACGACCGCTACCATTGGCTCCTTCACCTCATTTCCAAGCATCTCATTGGTCATTTCTTCATCCCAGAAGTTGTATCTTGATCCGTTTCTCTCACATAAAAAGAGCCGTACGCGTGGCTAGATGATCATTTCAGCATCAGTTTAACTGTCAGTTTTGAGTCAGTCTTCCGAAGGTCTAGAGAGAGAGTCAGACTAGATCAGTTCACGATCAGTCCGGTTCACATCAGTTCAGAGAGAGAGAGAGCGCGTCAGCATCGTCACGTCTGTAATCAGTTGTGTCTCGGTATCACGCGTGTACATTCTATCCATTATTAAATCAATAACTCTTATCGATTGTCTTTTACTCGCACAAATCAACAATATCATACCACTATCCACGACCTCCACACTACCACCAATATCAAGCTACTAGCCGGTCCTCCAGAGCAGCCACCACCACGCCAAGCCTCCTCATCTGATCCAGTAGTGGCAAGCATCACCAACAGAGGCAATGTCAAGTCTCAACAAAGGCGGCAAGTATCTGTCTAAAACAATGAGGTCAAGACAACGAAAACACCACTACTACTAATACTAATACTAATAATAATACTAATAATACTAATAATACTACAACAACAACAACAACAACAACTACTACTACTACTACTACTACTACTACTACTAGTGATAATGATAATAATAATAATAATAATAATAATGATAATGATAATAATAATAATAATAATAATAATAATAATAATAATAATAATAATAATAATAATAATAATAATAATAATAATGATAATGTTACTACTACTACTACTATTACTGCTGCTGGTGCTGGTGCTGCTACTGCTATAACTACTGATACTACTGCTACTACTACCACTATTACTACTACTACTACTACTACTACTACTACTACTACTACTACTACCACTACTACAGCTGCTGGTGCTGTTGCTGCTACTGCTATAACTACTGCTACTACTGCTACTACTACTACTACTACTACTACTACTACTACTACTACTACTACTACTAGTGTAATACTACTACTACTAATATATATATATATATATATATATATATATATATATATATATATATATATATATATATATATATATATATATATATATATATATATATATATATATATATATATATATATATATATATATATATATATATATTTTTTTTTTTTTTTTTTAATGTAGGAGGAACACCGGCCAAGGGCAACTGAAATCCAGTAAAAAGATAGCCCCACTGAGATACCATTTCCCTATTTGGGCCCAAACCGGTAATCAAAAAATTAAAGGATAAGGTGGAAATACAGAAGCAGG
>NC_087196.1:3608357-3613357 GCF_035594125.1 Scylla paramamosain | reverse complement strand
TAAAGTTACACGAAACAATGGCTTAAAAATATTAGGTAAGCGATCTCAAACAAATGAAGCCAAACATTTTTCTTCAGTCGTGTCATAAATATATGGAATTGTCTTCCATCAAGCGTTGTTAACTCAGGTAGTGTTGATTCATTTAAAACCAGTCTTGATGAGTATCTAGAAACTAATTCCCGCTTGTCATTGTCCATGTATGAGTAAGGAACACGTTCTCTCTGTACTGTCTGTCATCTGATGGGTGTATATTTCACTAAAGAAGGGAAACAATTATTATGTAACAAAAATTAAAGATTAAAGAGACTTTAATGATTTCTTGTTCCTCGGCGACTCACTGCTGACCCCGTCACAGTAATGGTAAAAGGAATCGAGTCCTTGCAGAGCAACTCACCCATCACTATAGTCATATAGTTAAATGTACCTCAGTGAATAAAAACTTTAAAGAAGAGGAAGCGCCTCATCAGATGAGACAAACATTAGGACTGTATGTAGATTGTATGTAGAAGAAATAGACCTAATCTCTCTTACTTTCCTCTCAAATTCCATGCTACGAGGAGCCTTCTTCTGTGCGTACAATTGTTCTGTGTGTAGAATAGTTACCGAAATAGCTTAGTATGGACCTCTAGTTCTGTTGCTGTTTGGACTTTCTTTGTATTCCTTTGCATTTATTCATTAATTAGTAATCTCATGGCCTCAATGATCAACCCCTCCCATCTCTCTCTCTCTCTCTCTCTCTCTCTCTCTCTCTCTCTCTCTCTCTCTCTCTCTCTCTCTCTCTCTCTCTCTCTCTCTCTCTCTCTCTCTCTCTGTCTCTCTCTCTCTCTCTCTCTCTCTCTCTCTCTCTCTCTCTCTCTCTCTCTCTCTCTTTATCTCTCTCTCTCTCTCTCTCTCTCTCTCTCTCTCTCTCTCTCTCTCTCTCTCTCTCTCTCTCTCTCTCTCTCTCTCTCTCTCTCTCTCTTTCTCCTCTCTCTCTCTCTCTCTCTCTCTCTCTCTCTCTCTCTCCTCTCTCTCTCTCTCTCTCTCTCTCTCTCTCTCTCTCTCTCTCTCCTTATCTTTCTCCTTCTTCTCCATCTAATTCTTTTCTCTTATTTTGTCTTTCCATTCCTCTCTTATTTTGTCTTTCCATTCCTTCTTGTTTCTCTCCTACATTTATTTCTTAACCTTTCTTTACTTCTAATGATTATGGTCATCCTCATCACTACAATTGTCTTAATTTTTCCCCTCCTCCTCCTCAGTCGTGGCCATCACTATAGTGTGGAGCATACGTGTTGACCTGACCTCCGTACAGGACCAGCAGCCCTTACTGATAACGCACCTGTCGCGCTAAGTTTTGATTTGTTTTACCTGTTCTCTTTCCTCTGCAGGTCAGAGTTTTACATACAAACTACACAACACTTCTTGACGCAAACACAGTGATACATTTGTTAGTTATCAGTATTAGGACTTCGTCTGTTTTCACCTGTTCGTCTGTTTTTAGTAGTATTTGTTTTTTTACTTGCAGCTTGGTTACTTTTTACTCTATTTTAAATTGTCCTGTTTTTGAGGTAACAATTAATTAATTTGAGTTAATAATTACACAGGTAATAACAACTTTTGATTCTTGCCTCTCCAACTGTCGTATCCTTCGCATTATATTCCGTTACATTAAAAATACCTTCCGATTAAAAAAAAAAAAAAAAATGCACGTATTATGGCGGGAGGTTCGCCAGGCAGTACTTCAGTGACTACTTCTCAAGGCCAGTTTGCAGACTGTGTGCCTCACCTCACTCACCCACTGATTCCTCCTGGTCACAGGATGCAGCATTCACCCCAGTCAGAAATGGACCACGACGACACACGCGCCGCGCTCACCTCCCCACCACGACATATAATCGTTTTTCTACTCTAACTGAACAGATAGATGAACCAGAAGAGATCAGGCTCGTAGGAGACTCGATTGTATGAAAACAGCTGAAGGAGTTTTGTAGACGAATTCCGTCTCGCAGGAAGAGTTATTGCCTTCCTGGAGCCTCCCTAGTGGGCATCACTGCTGCCATACAAGATGCGATCAAGGACGCCACTACTAACACACTCTGTGTCATCCACGAGGGCACAAACCATGTCCAGCGGACACGATCAAAAGAACTGACGGCGAAAAACAGGTAAATGATTCGCAATTATAATACTAAATCAAACAATATTGTAATTTCAGGCATTCTCCCGAGGATCAACGCCGACACACTCTTCTCCAACATTGCTTTTAGTACTAATAATAATTAAAGATTCTGCCAACAGGAAAACGTGGAGTTTGTTAACATGTGGAATGATTTCTATAATGAACACAAACTCTTCCAGGGAGACGGCTTTCTTCTGAACGAAGTGGGAGCAGCTAGAATGGGCAGACTAATCCATGACGCACATCAAAAAACATGCAGGCGGCAGCAACAGGACCAGCTTCGTGAAAGATAACGCAATGAGTTCATCTACAGGTTCAGACAAGATCAGAGCTTGTTACTTCAATGCCCGTACTTTACAAAATATATTAAATGAGCTGCAAGCTTTTATTTATCTTGAAAACTATATTATAGGCGTCACGGAAACGTGGATAAATTCATCAAGCAGGTATTACCTTGCCGGTGACTCACTTCCTGGCTACAGCATTATTAGTTGCGTGAGAACTCACCGCAGAGGAGGCGGTGTAATGTTTTACGTAAAAAGTAATATTCGCCCTGGTTTGCTGCCAACCTCAATCATTGCTAAAATAGACGTCCCTTTCATCCTCCTACACACACACAAAAAAAAAAAAAAAAAAAAAAAAAAAAAATAAAATAAAATAAATAAAAATATAAAATAAAAATAAATAAATGAAAATAAAATAAATAAATAAATAAATAAATAAAAATAAATAAATAAATAAATAAATACAAATAAATAAAAAAAAGATAGAAAAAAATCAAAATAATATTAGGTCTTGTCTACCGTCCTCCAGCCCAGTCACCTGCTTACAAACGAAAAACTTTATGATGAAATCGCGGACATTTGCTGCGTAAATGGCTGCATAATTATGAGGGACTTCAATCTTCCAGTCACGAGGTTGGGTGAGCCATTGTCTGGTCACGCAGGCCAGCAGCTCTGCAAGAGCATCATAATTGAAAGCTCCCTCCACAAACACGTCATGCATCCGACGAGAAGTAACAATATCCTGGATATTGTTTTAACGACTGATGAAGATTCAATAAAACACGTAAACCTTGGACCAGAATTTAGTTCCATCGATCATCGTAGCTTACTTTTAATCATCAATTTTGACAAAGCTAAATTAAGCGAATGTAAAGAAAAAGTGCCAGACTATCTGGGTGCTAACTACGAAAGACTGAAATGGTGGATTAATGAAATTAGATACTGTCTTCTAGCTAAAGAAAAAGCGTACCACAAATGCAAATGAACACGAAATAGTACTGATAAAATTAAAGCACGACAGATTGCGTAGAAAAAAAAAAAAAACTAAGCTGATCAATTGCAGCAAAAATTCTGTTGAAGCGCAGATCTTGAACTCATGTAAAACAAACATGTAAACAATTTTAGAGCTATGTTAAACTAAGAAAGATTTTAACATGAACAACTGGTCCACTAATAACAGAAAATGACAAACAAATAAGAAAAAAAAAAAAAAAAAAAAAAACAGACTTGGCGAACACCCTGAACGATTACTTTTCATCAGTCTTCACGACTGAAGATGTTCAGGGCAGTCTGCCGAGCCCCGCGCCACAGTCACATGGCACCACGCTGCCTGACTTCACCATTACAGAAAACGAAATCCTCTTAGTCATGAACAGCATGAACGTAAACAAAACACCCGGACTAGACAAATATCACCCAAGCTTCTTATAAGAGCAAGAAATGAGCTCGTGAAACCGCTTGCGATTTTCTACAATAAAGCTTTACTAGCGGGTAAAGTCCCTCACGAGTGGAAACCAGCCTATGTCAATCCAATCTTTAAAAAAGGAAATAAATCACTCCCAGTCAATTACAGGTCGGTCAGTCTAACATCAGTAATGATGTAAGAAAAAGTAATGATGAAAGAAAATAAAAGCAAGAAAGATTCGCGACAATATCTCGGAAATAAAAGTTCCTGCTTGAGCAACATACTAGACTTTTTTTATGAAGTATTTAACTCGTATGAAGAGACAAAAGCAGTTGATGTTATTTACCTTGATTTCCAGAAAACTTTCGACACTTCCCCATAAAAGGCTCATCAGTAAAGTAAAAGCCCACGGTATAGCCGGAAACACCCTGAAATGGCTGGGAGATTGGCCCTCTGAAAGAAAACAGCGTGTTGTGATAAACAGAAAAAGAGTCAGATTGTCATTGTGTAAATAGCGGCGTTCCTCAAGGCTCTGTATTAGGACCGGTACTTTTCATAATATAGATTAATGTATATTAGTAATAGCTCACGGCATAGCCAGAAACACCCTGAAATGGGTGGAAGATTGGCTCTCTGAAAGAAAACGGCGTGTTGTAATAAACAGAAAAGAGTCAGATTGGTATAATGTAAATAGTGGAGTTCCTCAAGACCGGTACTATGACCGGTACTATTTATAACATACATTATTGATATTGATAAGGGGTTCAGTTGCAAAATAAGTAAATTCGCAGACGACACCAAAATAACAAGTAAAATAACGTCAACGTCACAATGGCAAGACCAACGATGTGACCTCAATGAACTAACAAGCTGGGCAGAAAAAAAACGACAGACGAGATTCAGTATAGAGAATTGAAAGGTTCTACTTATCGGGAACAATAATGTTCACGCGATATATGTAATGAATAATATGCCACAGTCAAGTGCTCAAAAAGAAAAAGATCTTGGTGTTGTCTAAAGATTTAAAGCCAAGTCAGCACTGCATAGAAACAGTAAAGACGGCAAATAAATTAATAGGATTCATTGGAAGAACCTTCGAATTTAAATAAGAAAAGTTGTACTTGCCTTTTATAATTCACTGGTGCACCTTCAT
>NC_087196.1:3583357-3603357 GCF_035594125.1 Scylla paramamosain | reverse complement strand
AGGAAACCCACACAGTAGGTACACAATAAACAACGAAACTTTGGTAGGTTCAGGGTACGAAAAAGATTTAGGAGTTATAGTTAGCTCTGAACTCCGTCTAAGAAAGCAATGCATAGAGGCCAGAAACAGGGCAAATAGGGTATTAGAATTGATTTTTTAGGAGTGTTGAAAGTAGAAGGCCCGAAGTAATATTAAAGTTATGTTTGGCGCTGGTCAGACCTCATCTAGACTACGCTGTGCAGTTCTGGTCCCCACATTACAGGAAGGATATAGGCCTATTAGAATTGGTGTAAAGGAGAATGACTAAAAGGATACAGGGATGAAAAGTATTCCTTACGAGGCGAGATTCTTTAGAGAGACGTAGGTTAAGAGGGGACCTGATAGAGGTCTTTAAGTAGTATAAGAGTTATAACAAGGGGAACGTAAGCAAAATTCTTAGGATCAGCAACCAGGACAGAACAAGAAATAAAGGGTTCAAGCTTGAAAAAAATTAGGTTTAAGAAAGACATAGGAAGAAATTGGTTCTCAAATAGAGTGGTAGATGAATGGAACGGACTCAATAATCAAATTGTTAGTGCTAATACATTAGGGAGCTTTAAGAGAAGATTAGATGGATTTAAGGATGGGGATGATAGGTGGAAATAGGTAGGTGTGTTTCATACAGGGAGTGCCACGTGTAAGCCTGGTAGCTTCTTGCAGCTTCCCTTATTTCTTATGTTAGGTTCTTACGTACTGAACTACTACTACTACTACTACTACTACTACTACTACTACTACTACTACTACTACTACTGCTGCTGCTGCTGCTGCTGCTGCTGCTGCTGGTGCTGGTGCTGCTGGTGCTGCTGCTGCTGCTGCTGCTGCTGCTGTTGCTGCCGCTGCTTCTGCTGCTGCTGCTGCTGTTGCTGCTGCTGCTGCTGCTGTTGCTGCTGCTGCTGCTGTTGCTGCTGCTGCTGCTGTTACTACAGGTACCATAACCATCACGACAACAATAACAAAAACAACAAATATAACTAAAATAATGATGATGATAATAATAATAATAATAATAATAATGATAATAATAATGATAATAATAATAATAATAATAATAATAATAATAATAATAATAATAATAATAATAATAATGATAATATAATAATGATAACAATAATAATAATAATTGAATGACTACTACTACTACTACTACTACTAATAAGAATAAAAATGATGATAATGATAACAATAAAAATGATAATTGAACGACTACTACTACTACTACTACTACTACTACTACTAATAATAATAAGGGTAACACGTAAGACTAATTAGCAGGTATACAGTCGGAGGGAAATAGATAAATAAGGAGAGATATTGAAATAAAAATAGGATGGACTGGAGGAAGTGAATCTGATAAGAAAAATCGGAGCAACATTTAATTGGAGAAGAGATAAAAAAATAAAAAATATTGGTTGAGAAGGACGAGGAGGAGGATGAGGAGGAGGAGGAAGAGGAGGAGGAGGAGGAGGAGGAGGAGGAGAGGAGTAGGTGCTTGTGAATAGTTGGTAAACATTGAACCATTAACCTCACCACGAAGTTAGATTGGTCCGTGTGTGTGTGTGTGTGTGTGTGTGTGTGTGTGTGTGAACAGAGACAACACGGAATTATTGAAGAAAGCCAGCGGAGAAAGAGAAGGAAGAGAAATAGGAGGGAGGATGAAGAAAAATAATAGTAGTAGTAGTATTAATAATAATAATAATGATAATAATAATGATAATAATTACAATAGTAACAATAAAAACTTAGAAACAAGTGGTAGTTTTAAGTCAATGCAAAGCCTTCCTCACACGAGGGGCAGTGTGCAGTCGATTGATAAAGTCTGCAATCGTTCCTTAGGATCGATAATGGACTGAGTAAATTGCAGAAAATTTTTTCCATTTATAAGGAAATTCGTTAATGAGTGATCCGTGACCTGTTCATTCTGCTTTTTTTTAAATTAATTAATTAATTAATTTTTTTCTTTTATGCCGCGTTTAACAAGCGAATCGATTCGATTCAATTCATGAAGAATCAACGATTCATGACTCGTCTTGATTCGCCACACTAATTTCAATGCAACCATTTGCACCAAGTGAGTCGAGCCTTAAAATCATGGCGACTCATGGTGATTCAGAGTCAATGGTTCGCGCGGGGACATTTTTTCATCAATCATGGCCAGTCCGTCAAGGAGCGAGCATCATGTTTTCCGACGATCTAATCAAATTCAATACCAGAAAGACGTCTTCTATATGATCCTTGTGATACTGTGCACCGAGAGCGGGATGCAGTCAACTCGAGAAGCACTTTAAATTGATCTGTGTTCATTTTTAAGAAAAAAAAAAAATAAATAAATAAAATAAAATAAAATAAAATAAAATAAATAAATAAATAAATAAATAAATAAATAATCAGGATTATTTACCAAATCTGGAAATAAAAAGCTCTCAAATTCAAGTCTTCTAGTATCAAATTCATGCAGCCACACTCTTGTTTGACGCCTGCGGCTGAGGGATGTGGGTGGACATTAAAATATTATTATTATCATTATTATCATTATTATTATTATTATTATTGTTATTATTATTATTATTATTATTATTGTTGTTGTTGTTTCGGAGAAGAAGAACACCTGTTCTGGAGTTGATGACTGTTACTTGCCCAGTCGACTGATGATGCTTGGTGTGTTGGTAGCGTGGAGGACGGTACTGTGGCGGTGATTCTGGTAGCCTGGAGGTCGTGGGTGTGTGGCTGATATAGTGATGTGTGCGAATAAAAGACACGATGACGAGAGTTCTTGATTTAATAGATAACTGACTGTACACGCTGGACTCGAGACGAAATTGTAACGTGAAGATTGATTGTTTTCTCTCTCTCTCTGAAATGATATGATTTATAACAGAGCAGCGTCTCCAACGGCAGACTGTGATTGAGCGGAACTGAGTGAGGGACCAAGACTGACTGCTCGTGACTGGGTGACTGACTGACTGTGTCTCTGACTGGCACTGAACTGTGTCTGAACTGAACTGGAACTCCCGAATGAACTGAGAGCTCACCACCATGCGGTAGTAGCGGCATATTCTCTTTTCTTCCTTCTCATCCTCCCATTTCAGCTTTCCACTCATTCTCTGCTCAGCCTACTATACATCATCATCATCATCATCACCATCATCATCATCATCATCATCATCGTCATCATCACGATCATCATCATCTTTTCTATTCTTTTCTTCTTCTTTTCTTTTCTTTTTTTCTTCCTCTTCTTCTTCTTCTTTTCTACTACTACTTCTTCCTCTTCTTTTTCTTTTTCTTCCTCTTCCTCTTCTTCTCTTCCTCCTCCTGCTACACCTCCACCTCCTCCTTCTCCTCCTCCTCCTACTCCTCCTCCTCCTCCTTCTCTCTTCTTATTATTTTTCTTCTTCTTTTTTTGTTTCTTTTATTTCTTGTTCGTCGTGCTCTTCTTCCAGAACTGGCTTGCAATCGGTGCACAAAAATTAGCATGACTTTGCGTTGAGTTAGGGCTACAGTGGCCCTAGTGTGGTTCACGAGGTCCGGAGCCACTCGGCACTTTTCAGGCATACTTGATATTTACGTGAGAGGACGAGCTGATCAAAGGACCAGGACCTACCAAAGACTGACCACTCATAAAGTACAGACCGCAAGGACTGATTGCGGATCGGTCACTACAGCAAGCTGTTTGCCCTTGGCGTGCATTGGTCAATACTTCGTCCGTGATAATTGGTCCATTGCCGTCCGCATTCTTCCTTGGTTTAGCTTATTCACGACCGCGGTCGGTTCGTGATAGGTTCACAGTTCTATGGACGATCAGTACAAATTGTGTAAGTCGCTCGTAATCGGTCTCTGATCAGCGCGGAGAGGGATATGTAAACTTCCCTCACCAGGCTTGTTCATCTCAGCTCTATTAACCTAAGAACATAAGAAATAAGGGAAGCAGCAAGAAGCGACCAGGCTTACACGTGGCAGTCCCTGTATGAAATATACCTACCTATTTCCATCTATTATCCCCATCCATAAACCTGTCTCTTAATTAAAGCTCTTAAAGCTCTTAAAGCTATTGCTACTGGTGACGATGGCAATCATCCGTAGACAAGCTCTTTTACAACAATTTTTCTGTTATGAGTACGAAAAACTGTTTTGCATGGTAATGTCGGTGCTTTTATGCTAGCAAGAAAGACCATGGCAGCACCACGACTCAAGTTCCGGTCCTTCTTGGTGGGTTGTTGACAGCATCATGTGGCACTCAGTGCAGCCGACATGAAGCACGACGCCTGCCGCTGCATGCAGGCTTTTCGGAAGACGAACAGGACCAGTTCGGATTGATCGCAGACCGACCGCAGGCCAAGTGTGTGCGAATTTGACTCGGTCGTGGACCAGTGGGCCAAAGCTCGAATCAGTTGAGAGTCGCACACCACGGATGGCTGCTCTAAGGCTGCGTTTACATCAAGCGGATCGAATCAATTCAATTTAAGAAAAGACATTTAACTCGAGTCATTTAGAATCAGCACCTTTCCAACTAAGTCTAAAATCAACAGCTAACCATTGAGGGGTATGGACGCATATACTCTCGCTGAAATAGCATGCAGTGTTGCTGTTACAAAGGCAGCGTAGGAAGGTAGAATGAACGCCACCGAGAGGAGTGTGTCGACTTATAACAACAACAACTAGTACTACTACTACTACTATTATCACCACCATCACATCACCATCAGTTATGAGGGCCCAGCATTTATCCCAAGAGTCGCAGACACTGTTAGAAAATTAAACCATCGAAACAATCTTTTCAGTTCCACCACCCATCTCTAAATGCCGTATCATACTTGTTGGGGGGGATAATCTTACCGATAGCGGCTCCTTACGAATGTGTCTCGATACCAGAAGAGCAGTCCAACCTGGGAACATTTGTTGTCCTCTCCCCAGATGGAAACTCCGAGGTTGGTGCAAAAGTCGCCATGATAGTTTTGAATTTAGAGTGAAGTGTGTATAATGGTGCTTGCAGTCTTGTGTGAAGGAAGAGAGTTGTCTTTAGAGGGCAGGCTGTGACTGCCCCCTTGTGTTGTGAGACACAGAGGAAAACGTTCAGTGAGGTCACAGCTGGAATGCCGATGAAGCTAGCGTGGATGAACACGGTAGACAGCGTGTGTTGGTATTTAGGTATGTGGTTACCGCGACATTGTATCACGTGATGCTGTTTAAAGCTGCCAATCAGAGAGCAGAACATACGGACCTGCGCACTCGATGGTGAGCACATGTCAGCCCGTTAACTTTCACGTTAGTTTCAGCTCCGTCATGGCGCCAAAATGCAGCACAGACTGTGATAACGGTGTAATCTATTTTTGCTTGAGTTACTGCTCCAAAGGAAAATCATTCTGGTGTTTGTGGACGCTTACGTGCGCGAGTCCTTTTCGTACTTGCTCGTTCGGAGTGAACAGAAAATAAGCGACAAGGATATTTTATGATTGGACTAGCTTTTACCGAGAGGTGTTCAGTGAGTGTTGCTTGGAGAGGGCATGACTTTGTTGAAATAGATGAGAGTAAATTTGGAAAGCGAACGTACGATGTGAGCAGGCTGGTGGAAGGACAGAGGGTGTTCGCCGCCATGTGTCGGGAGACTCGAGACTGCTTCATGGTGCCTGTGGAGCAGCGAGATCCCGGGACACTCCTTGCTCTCATAACAGACCGCATCCTTCCCAGCACAACTGCAATATCTCATTGTTGGGAAGGGCACAGCTACGTAGAAGACCAAGGATATCGACATTTCACAGCGAACCGCTCCTCGAACTGGACATAAACAAACAACAGGTCGACAATGCCAAGCTGATGTGGAGGGAAGAGAAAGATAGTGCCTCTGTGTGGGAGAAGAAAGCATCACTTTGTTAGTTAACTTGACAGACCAGAGCGGGAGGGAATGATCTCGGTAAGGTCAGGAGTGAGGAGCTGTTCGGAAGGTTTAGGCAGGTTTTGGATGGGATCGGGGACAAGGGAGGGATCCCTGTGTTGTGTGGTGTCTTGCTGAGGAGGGGAGTTGGTGCTGAGTGACTACCCAGGCCTATTACAGTGAATTGCAGGCTCGCGAATCATTGTAAGAGTAATGGTTGGACGTTCATCAACAACTGGCATCTCTCCTATGGCAGGGACACCTTGTACGCCAGGGATGGAGTGCATTTATCACGCCAGGGTGTTCGGATTTTGGCAGAACACTAGAGCGGGAGGTAACTGCACTCCAGCGCTTTTTTCGTTAGTCAGGAGGAAGGAAGAGGTTGTGAGGTCGAAATGATTGACAAATTAGTTAAATCTAGAAAGGTAACTAGCTCATACAAGATGAGGAATAGATTAAGTGTTTACTACACAAATTGTAGAAGTATTTGGAATAAAACAGACTTGCTTAGAGAAAAGGCGTGTGTAGAGAACCTTGATATCATTGCTTTAACAGAAACTTGGTTAGATATGTCAGGAAAAGTAATCCAAAGGTTAAGATAGATGGTTATACACTGTTCTATGAAGACAGGGAAAACAGGAGAGGAGGAGGCGTCTCGTTATACGTCAGGACACATTGCAGTGTTGTATTAACAGTAGAATTAAAACAGATAACATGTAATTATTGGGGTGTCACAGGGATCAGTATTAGGGCCATTGTTGTTTTTAATATATATCAATGACTTGGATAGTGGAATTAGTAGTGATGTTAGTAAATTTGCGGATGACACAAAGATAGGTAGATTAATTAGGTCAGAATAGGATGGCATCGCCTTGCAGGCAGATTTAGATAAGATGAACGAATGGACGGACAGATGGCAAATGCAGTGCAAAGTACTTAGCGTAGATAGAGGAAACACCCACAATAGGTACACAATAAACAACGAAACTCTGGTAGGTTCAGGGTACGAAAAAGATTTACGAGTTATAGTTAGCTCTGAACTCCATCTAAGAAAGCAATGCATAGACGCCAGAAACAGGGCAAATAGGGTATTAGGACTCATTTTTAGGAGTGTTAAAAGTAGAAGGCCCGAAGTAATATTAAGGTTATATTTGGCGCTGGTCAGACCTCATCTAGACTCCGTTGTGAAGTTCTGGTCCCCACATTACAGGAAGGATACAGATCTATTAGAATCAGTACAAAGGAGAATGACTAAAAGGATACAGGGGATGAGGAGTATTCCTTACGAGGCGAGATTGATGCTGTTAAATTTACATTCTTTAGAGAGACGTAGGTTAAGAGGTGACCTGATAGAAGTCTTTAAGTGGTATAAGGGTTATAACAAGGGGGATGTAAGCAAAATTCTTAGGATCAGTAACCAGGACAGAACAAGAAATAACGGGTTCAAGCTTGAAAAATTTAGGTTTAAGAAAGACATAGGAAGAAACTGGTTCTCAAATAGAGTGGTAGATGAATGGAACAGACTCAGTAATCAAGTTGTTGGTGGTAAGACATTAGGGAGCTTTAAGAGAAGATTAGACGGATTTATGGATGGGGATGATAGGTGGAAATAGGTAGGTATATTTCATACAGGGACTGCCACGTGTAAATCTGGTCGCTTCTTGCAGCTTCCCTTATTTCTTATGTTCTTATGTTCTTATGATCAGTGTTTATTATGGCCATTGCTGATCGCAATAATGGTTTACAAGTATTTGTGAAAGAGACCGCTATGCTGCACAACCCCTATAGCACAAATCGCCCACAAGAAGCGCCTGCCTCAACAACTTCATCTAAATTTTGTGAGTACACTTCGCAAAATCATTGTATATTAAATTGTTGTGAGAACAGGAGCTGACTTGGGTAGTCTTAGGTTAGGTTGAGCGTAGGCCAGACAAATTTAAATAAGATTAGGTTTAGGCTATGTTAGGCTTCATTTAGGTAGTTTACGTGTAGGTTAGGGTGGGTTATCTTATGTTAATTCACCAAAAATATTATTTCCCTCCTTAGGCATTTCCAAATTGACAAAAGAAATTTCTTCTTTGGCCTCCTATATCTTAAAACTCGACTTTCTCGCCAGGTCCCTAAGTTTGTCAGGACTGGGGAAGGATGACAAAGGAATATGGAGGCACTACTAATTAAGATTTATCCGCCTGTAGGATCTGATGTAGGATCAATAGGGTGCCTGCTGTATGAATGTCACTCATTAGAGTATACGGCACAGTGCAGCCTGCTATCAGAGAGAGAGAGAGAGAGAGAGAGAGAGAGAGAGAGAGAGAGAGAGAGAGAGAGAGAGAGAGAGAGAGAGAGAGAGATGCTAATCTATAATAACAAAAACAAAGAGTACAGATTAAAGCCACAAAAATTTGGTTGAGCGAGTCCTCTTCTCATGGTGTCTTGAGGTGTGACGCGCCATCTGCTGTACTAGTTATGGTGACGGTCACCTTTATCGCTGCTCGCTCCGTTTTCAGGACAGTGTTTTTTACGAGTTACCGTTAAGTCTACCCCAACTCAAGGTAGAAATATAGCGGCCATTTTTTTTTTTTTCCGTTTTCCTGGTTGGCCTCAAGAAGAAAATATAGCTAATTTCATACAAAATCACTAAAAAGTACCCATTCTTCCTTCATATTCGATTCCGTATCCACGTAACTCAGTGACTTATGTAAAGACGTAGCAGTACCGGCAAAAAGTATCCAAATCTACTGGAAACCTTGTCTGGGTGCAGCGCAGGGCGGCGGGGCACGTGTCGCGAAGGCACCATTGCCAGTGCTGGAGCAATGCTATGCCGCGAAAAATCGCGGGCCAGGAGATCGCAGGCCACATCGGAGGCATCACTCGCGTAGCTTTATACAAAATAACGCAACCGATTGAAAGCCACCTGGTCTCGCATCACCAGCTGGCGTAGCATCGCAGTCAGTGTGAAACGGCCTCAATAAGGAACAATTAACGACGTGTTGGTTATGTTAGAGCTAAGCTAGATACATTAAGGAACCCACCACGCACTAAAGACAGGCTAAAGTACTCACGCAACACATGAATCCAATGCTGTCGCACTTGCATGGCGACTCTTACTCCAGCCTCGGAGTTCCCATCTGGGGAGGGAACCATAAATGTCCCCAGGTCGGACTGAATTTCTTGTATCGGTCCTAAGAGGCTTGACAATTCCCCCCCCTCAACTTTCAATCTGTACAACATCACCTCGTCTCTATTAAACTCCATCTTCTTTTTCTCACTGAAATACAATTGTCTGAGGCAACTGACAGTGGCCCCTTTTGTGTTCTCTCCTACTTTCTCTATCCTCATTTTCAATGCAAAGTTGGATGTTGCATCTGTGTGCAATGACTTAACCGCTCTCTCTTTCGAATTTTACACCATCTGGCTACGACTAGAGTCATTCTAAAACTAAATTTATCTGTGTTGTATACTTCTTACGTAACTCCTCTGACTGTAATAAATCCTTTGACTACTTAACTTCCAAAGTGGAGCACATTCTGACTCTTCCCTTTTACGGAGATCTCCATTCTTGGAGACTTCAATGTTCACCACCAGGTTTGGCTTTCCTCACCCTTCACTGAGCATCCTGGTGAACTAGCCTTTAACGACCTAGAGCAATTGGTGTAACACCGTGTATTCCTAACCGTCTTGGAGATACGCCCAACATTCGTGACCTTTTCTTAACTTCTAATCCTTATGCTGTCACCTTATCTTCTCCATTTGGCTCCTCCAATCACAATCTCATATCTGTATCTTGTCCTATCGCTCCAATCCCTCCTCAGGATCTCCCTAAGCGTAGGTGCCTCTGGTGTTTTGCCTCTGGTAGTTGAGGAGACCCGAGGAGATATTTTTGCTGATTTTCCTTGGAATAACTACTGCTTCCGGGTCAGAGACCCGTCTCGGTGTGCTGAGCGCATAGCAGAGGTGATAGTGTCTGGCATGGAGACGTATATTCCTCACTATTTTTTTTCGACCTTAACCTACCAAACCTTCGTTTAACACAGCTTGTTCTCGTGCTATACATGATAGAGAGGTGGCCCACAAAAGGTACTTGAGCTTCCCATTACCAGAATCTCATGTGCTTTATATTTATGTCCGGAACCATGCCAAGTCTTTTCTCCAACTAGCCAAAAACTCCTTTATTAATAGAAATTGTGAAAATCTTTCAAGATCTAACTCCCCTCGTGACTTCTGGCACCTAGCCAAAAACATTTCCAATAACTTTGCTTCTTCTTTCTCTCCTTTATTTCAACCAGATGGCACCACTGTTATCATATCTATCTCTAAAGCTGAACTCTTTACTCAAAACTTTGCTAAAAAATCTACCATGGATGATTCAGGGCTTGTTCCTCCTTCTCCTCCACCCTCTGACTACTTCATGCTACCTATTAAAATTTTTCACAGCGATGCACGCAATGATTTTCCATGATTCATACTAACTGCTCTTTTGATTTTGCTAACTGCATGCCTCCCGTCCTCCCTCGGCCTCGCTGCACAAGACTTTTCTTTCTCTCACCCCTATTCTGTCCACACCTCTCTAATGCAAGAGTTAAGAGGTATTCTCAATTATTCATCCCTTTCTCTGATGAACTCTGGAATTCCCTGCTTCCTTTGTATTTCCACCTTCGTATAACCTTCTATTTTTTACTACCGCTTTGGACTTTATTTGGGGACCGACATCTCAGTGGGCCTTTTTTTTTTTCATTGTATTTTCTGCTGCTTTTGGCCGGTGTCCCTCATACATAAAAAAAAAAAAGAATAATAATAAATAAATGAATAAATAAATAAATAAAAACTGCTCAGGACGTCCGGCCAGATGATGGTTACTTCACTGCCTCGCCGTGACTGATGAAAAAATGGGTCCGAATCAGGGTTACCGGATTTCTACACAACACTGTGTGGAGTACCGTGTGTTGTCTGTTTTTGTCAGCTGCTAATGACGTGAAATTTCACATATTCCTTTACTTTTTGTGGATTATTATACGTTTTTACCCTTCACTCACAGTAGGCGATAAACACAGTCCGTATTTAACTCTCACATCATCATCATGTGAAATGTGGAATATTGTCTCACACCTACGTGGAATCCTCTTCTTAATATGAAAGATTAAACGTATGCTAATTTCATGAACATAATATTACTGTGATATATATATATTGTATATATATATATATATATATATATATATATATATATATATATATATATATATATATATATATATATATATATATATATATATATATATATATATATATATATATATATATATATATATATATATATATATATATATATATTACCATGAAATTTGCATAATTTTAGTACATATTCTTTTCCTATTCACACAATTCCTTGGAAGGTGCGGATGTGGAAATATATTCCACGCTCAGCTGCCAATATTTCTACACTAGCAGACGAAATTCCACGATATGGCAACCCTAGACTCGAACGCACCAGTGAATCGCTTTGATTCAGCATGATTTTATTTTCTGCAATAGTCTGGTGTTAACGCTTCCATTGACACATCCTGATGAATCAAGAATCGTGTTCATTTTTCATGATCTGAATCGATTCGATTCAGTTCATAAGAATCATCTGACTCGAGTCATTTTGAAACACCATAGTTCCTCCTGACTGAGTCAAATTGTCAAAATCAACAGGCAGTAGTGTGTAGGCTGCCGTTGATGAGTATGAATGTAGACGCTCTCGCTGAAATAGCGGTGTTGCTGTAGCTGACCACGCATTCTACTACTGTATTACTACTACTTTTACTACTACTACTACTACTACAACAACAACAACAACAACAACAACAACAACAACAACAACAACAACAACAACAACAACAACAACAACAACAACAACAACAACAACAACAACAACAACAACAACAACTACTACTACTACTACTACTACCACTACTACTACTACTACTACTGCTACTACTACTACTACTACTACTTGTGCTGCTGCTGTTGTTGTTCTTAATGTTGTTGTTGATGATTCTGTTGGGGCTACTGTAACAATAACTACTACTACTACTTCTAATACTACTACTGCTGCTACTACTGCAACCACAACAACAACAACAACAACAACAACAACTACTACTACTACTACTAGTACTACTACTACTACTACTACTACTACTACTACAGTATTACTACTACGCCCAATGTCTTTTAGACAGGGCGGAATTAAAAGCTTTTTATCTTATCAACTCTTCTCCTCTAACTGACTGTCTTCAGCCTCTCTTTCATTGCAGCAATGTTGCTTCTCTTGTTGTCTTCTACAGCTATTTTTTACCAGAAAAAGCTATTTCATTCTACAGCTAACTGCTCTTCTGATCTTGCCTGCTGTATGCCTCCCTTCTTTCTGCGGCCTCGCTGCACAAGATAGTCTTCTTTCTTTCATTCCTATTCTGTCCACCTCTCTAATGCAAGAGTTAACCATTATTCTCAGTCATTCATCCCTTTTTCTGGTAAACTCTGGAGCTCCCTACTTGCTTCTGTATTGCCTCCTTCCTATGACCTAACTTTTTTTAAAAGGGAGGTTTTAAGACACTTATCCTTCATTATCTGATTTTTCTTTCGGCAGTCTTTTGGGAACTAACACATAAGTGGGCCTTATTTTCCTAATAATTTTGTTGCCCTTGGCCAGTGACTCTCTTGCATAAAAAAACTACTACTACTACTACTACTACTACTACTACTGCGTCTACTGTTGTTACTACCCATCACCAGCACCACCACCATCACTACCACTACTACTACTGCTGCTGCTGCTGTTGCTGTTGCTACCTTCCCCCCTCTGTGTCATTGAGATGCCTCCTCTGTCATCTCATAAGACTTATAACTCTGATGGAGTCCTTTTATAACTTTCAAGCAAAAGATATGTAGCATTTACCGTTCCCTTTCCTTTTTTTAAAAAGACCTCCAATGAAGTTCAATATCATGCCTTCCTCTGTTGATAGTGAAGGACACTGGAAGACGAATGGAAACATCATTTTTTTATTATTGACCAGCTACAAAGACACAAATTAATAATTCATTATATAAAGGAGTTGAGGCTTTGTCGTGTGTGTGTGTGTGTGTGTGTGTGTGTGTGTGTGTGTGTGTGTGTGTGTGTGTGTGTGTGTGTGTGTGAAAAATAAAAATGTGTGCGTATGTAGGTATGTTATAAGTATATATTGTAAACACATTTAAACACACACACACACACACACACACACACACACACACACGCACACGGTAGTATATAACACATCTTCATATGATAATAATACACAAAGAAACATTAATTTGCAAAAGCCACACACCTATATATTCTTTTAAATGTTATCATTGAGGGTGAACAAATGAACATGTATTTACCTGCTAAGAAATTATTTGTATGTTTACTTTCATTTGATTTATTGTATTATGTAAAGCATATCCATTTTATTCTTATTTTGTTAAGTCTGAGAAGACGATGATGGCTGGCGATGATTAGATAGAGTAAGATAAGGTTAAGTTACAATGGTTTGGATTAGATAGATAATGTGAAGTATATATTATGAATAGTATGATTGATGAAAATTGGTTGTCCACAAAAAAAGTAACAGCGAAAAGGAAAAAAAAAAAAAAAAATAGAAAAGTGAATAAACGAAAAAAAAGAAAAAAAGAAAAAAAGCAGAAATTAGCGTAATTCATTTGATTTGATTATTTTATTTATTTTATTTTTTTTTAGTTTTCTTCTTCCTTTATTTTAAATCATTTATTTCTTAAGCAAGAAAAGTGATAAGAATACACAATACAAAATAGCATTTAATTTGTTTTTCGTTTACCCTTCTCGCTGTTCTATCTATCTATCTATCTATCTATCTATCTATCTATCTATCTATCTATCTATCTATCTATCTATCTATCTATCTATCTATCTATCTATCTATCTATCTATCTATCTATCTATCTATCTATCTATATATATATATATATATATATATATATATATATATATATATATATATATATATATATATATATATATATATATATAATTTTTCATCTTTATCATCGATTCTTTCTTCTTTTTTTTTTCTTCTTCTTCATCATCTTTTTCTTCTTTTTTTCTTCTTCTTCTTCTTTTTCTTCTTCTTCTTCTTCTTCTTCTTCTTCTTCTTCTTCTTCTTCTTTCAATCAATTATGTTTTATTATGCAATTACTTATTTTTCTCCTAGTGAGGAAAGGAAGAAACTAGTAATTCTTTCTCTTTTTCAAAGTTTTAAGTAGTATTTCCTTCAAGCAGTAATAACAAAAAAAAAGAAAGCAATAACATTTTCCTTCTTTACTCTCTCTCTCTCTCATATATATATATATATATATATATATATATATATATATATATATATATATATATATATATATATATATATATATATATATATATATATATATATATATATATATATATGTGTGTGTGTGTGTGTGTGTGTGTGTGTGTGTGCATCTTTTTCTATCTCTCTTAACTTGACGCATTGCATGATGTTTATTGAATCTGTTTTTATTCATTACGTACATTAATTTCCAACCGTCACACTTTTTATTTAAAATTTCTGTTCATTATGTGAAATTTCGAAACATGAACTCCAATCGCAACATTACATTACATTATGTTGCGAAATTACTTCCGCATCATTTTACCCTGAGGCAAGCACTGTCTGACATCATTATGTCTCTCTCCACTCTTTTGGGTCAAGTAAGGTCACCGATATCGTGTTTCAAGGTCACACGATAGAGAAAGTTATGTGACAAGGCTTCAGCTAACACAAAGGTCATTCTATTTGGCTGGAGGGAGTTTTTTATATTTTTTATTATGTAGGAGGGACACCGGCCAAGGGCAACAAAAATCCAGTAAATAAAAAAAAGCCCACTGAGATGCCAGTTCCCGAACAGGGTCCGAAGTGGTGGTATAAAAAATGAAGGATAAGTGTCTTGAAACCTCCCTCTTGAAGGAATTCAAATCATAAGGAATGTGGAAATACAAAAGCAGGCAGAGAGTTCCAGAGTTTACCAGAGAAAGGAATGAATGACTGAGAATACTGGTTAACTCTTGTATTAGAGAGGTGGACAGAATATGGATGAGAGCAAGAAGGTCTTGTGCAGCGAAACCGCGGGAGGACGGGAGGCATGCAGTTAGCAAGGTCAGGAGAGCAATTAGCATGAAATTACCAGTAGAAGCTAACTAGAGATGCAACATTACGGCAATGAGAAAGAGGCTGAAGACAGTTAGTTAAAAGAGAGGAGCTAATGATTCCACCCTGTCTAAAAGAGTGGTATGAGTGGAACACCCCCAGACATGTGAAGCATACTCCATACATGGACGGATAAGGCCCTTGTACAGAGTTAGCAGCTGGCGAGGGGGGATGGGTGAAAAAAAAACTGGCGGAGACGTCTCAGAACGCCTAACTTCATACAAACTATTTTAGTTAGAGATGAGATATGAAGTTTCCAGTTTAGATTATAAGAAAAGGACAGACCGAGGATGTTCAGTGTAGAAGAGGGGGACAGTTGAGTATCACTGAAGAAGAGGTAGTTGTCTGGAAGGTTGTGTCGAGTTGATAGATGGAGGAATTGAGTCTTTGAGGCATTGAACAAAACCAAGTTTGCTCTGCCCCAATCAAAAATTTTAAGAGAGGATCAGAAGTCAGGCGTTCTGTGGCTTCCCTGCGTGAAATGTTTACTTCCTGAAAGGTTGGACGTTTATGAAAAGACGTGGAAAAGTATCATCAGCGTATCTTCAGTGGATAGGACAAGAAGTTTGGTTTAGATCATTGATGAATAATAGGAAGAGAACCGGACAGAACCCTGAGGAACACCACTGTTAATAAATTTAGGAGAAGAACAGTGACCGTCTACCACAGCAGCAATAGAAAGGTCAAAAAGGAAACTTAAGATGAAGTTACAGAGAGAACGATAGAAGCTGTATGAAGATAGTTTGGAAATCAAAACTTTGTGCCAGACTTTATCAAAAGCTTTTGATATGTCTAAGGTAACAGTAAAGGTTTCACCAAAATCTCTAAAAGAGGATAACCAAGACTCAGTAAGGAAAGCCAGAAGATCACCAGTAGAGCGTTCTTGACGGAACCCATACTGGCGATCAGATAGAAGGCTGTGAAGTGATAGTTGTTTAAGAATCTTCCTGTTGATGATAGATTAAAAACTTTAGATAGCCAGGAAATGAAAGGAATAGGACGGTAGTTTGAGGGATTAGAACTGTCATCCTTTTTAGGAACAAGTTAAAAGTAGGCAAAATTCCAGCAAGAAGGAAAGGTGGATATTTATAGACAAAGATGAGAGTTTGACTAGGCAAGGTGCAAGCACGGAGGCACAGTTTCGGAGAACAATAGGTGAAACCCCATCAGGTCCATAAGCCTCCCGATGGTTTAGGCCAGCGAGGACATGTAAAACATCATTGCGAAGAATTTTAATGGTAGCATGAAGTAGTCAGAGGGTGGAGGAGAGGGAGGAGCAAGCCCTGAATCGCCCAAGGTAGAGTTTTTAGCAAAGGTTTGAGCGAAGAGCTCAGCTTCAGAGACAGATGTGATAGTAGTGGTGCCATCTGGTTGAAATAAAGGAGGTAAAAAAGAAGGAAAGTTATTGGAAATATTTTTTGGCTAGATGCCAGAAGCCATGAGGGAAGTTAGATCTTGAAAGATTTTGATACTTTCTATTAATGAAGGAGTTTTTGGATAGTTGGAGAACAGACTTGGTATGGTTCCGGGCAGAAATATAAAGTGCATGAGATTCTGGTGATGGAAGACTCAAGTACCTCTTGTGGGCCACTTCTGTATCGTGTATAGCACGAGAACAGGCTGTGTTTGGAAGGTTTAGGTCGAGAAAAAGAGTGATGAGTGTAGGCCTCCATGCCAGACACTGTCACCCCTGTTATGCGCTCAGCACACAAAGACGGGTCTCTAACACGGAAGCAGTAGTCACTCCAAGGAAAATCAGCAAAATACCTCCTCAGGTCCCCCCAACTAGCAGAGGCAAAACGCCAGAGGCACCTCCGCTTAGGGGGTTCTTGAGGACAGATTGGAGCGATTGGACAAGATACAGAAATGAGATTGTGACCGGAGGAATCCAAAGGAGAAGAAAGGGTGACAGCGTAAGCAGAAGGATTAGAGGTTAGGGAAAGTTCAAGAATGTTGGGCGTATCTCCAAGACGGTCAGGAATACGAGTAGGGTGTTGCACCAATTGCTCTAGGTCGTGGAGGATAGCAAAGTTGAAGGGTAGTTCACCAGGATGGTCAGTGAAGGGAAAGGAAAGCCAAAGCTTGTGGTGAACATTGAAGTCTCCGTGAATGGAGATCTCCGTAAAAGGGAAGAGGGTCAGAATGTGCTCCACTTTGGAAGTTAAGGAGTCAAAGAATTTCTTATAGTCAGAGGAGTTAGGTGAGAGGTATACAGCACAGATAAACTTAGTTTGAGAGTGACTCTGTAGTCGTAACCAGATGGTGAAAACTCGGAAAATTTGAGTGTGGGCACGAGAGCAGGTTAAGTCTTTGCGCACATAGACGTAACATCCAGCTTTGGATTGAAAATGAGGATAGAGAAAGTAGGAGGTGTCTGAGGCTACTGTCAGTTGCCTCAGACACCTAAGTTTCAGTGAGGAAAAGAAGATGAGGTTTAGTAGAGGAGAGGTGGTGTTCTGCAGATTGAAAATTGGATCTAAGACCGCGAATGTTGCAGAAGTTAATGAAGAAAAAGTTGAGGGGGATGTCAAGACACTTAGGGTTGATACCAGAAGAGCAGTTCGACCTGGGGACATTTGTGGTCCCCTCCCCAGATGCGAACTCCGAGGCTGGTGTTTGAGTCGCTATGATAATTTTGAATTTTGAGTGAAGGGTGTGTGTGTAATCAGGTGCTTGTATTTTTGTGTGAAGTAAGAGAGTTGTCTTCAGAGGAGAGGCTATGACTGCTCTCTTGTGTTGTGAGATAAAGGGAAATGTTCAGTGAGGTTACAGCTGGGTTTCATGATAAGTTCACAGCACCCTCTGATCCAGTGCTTTAGACCTCACTGGGAGTAACTATCGTTTCGGCAAGTGCCTGCTGCCTCCTCCCATAATGGTGAGAATCGCCTGCATGTTTGTTAGTAGGTACTGTCAGTGAAGTTTACTGTATTGTTAGGATGTTGAGTCTAGCATTATTTGATTTTATTTATCTGCTATTTTTACGTGTCTAAAGATTAATCAAGGACACACGAAAAAAAAAAAGGGGAGAAATTATAGTCTGTTCAGAGCAAGAAGTTCTTTCAAGGTGGAGCAAGTATAGTGGTTTACCTCTAGCCAGGCTGCCAAATCAATCCTCGTACATGGGCCTCTCTCTTTTGTTTCCCATCCGTGTGCTATTTGAAAGTGATATTTTATGTATTATGTATATAGTAAAGGAAGTTACATAGTACAATGAGTGTCGATGTTTAGGATTATAACTACGATTTGTATAAATTCTAAGACGTGGCAAATATTTTTCCTATGTTGCCACGTTGTCCTGCTAGTGGGGGTGGTGGAGGAGGAGGAGTGGGAAAGTGATTTTGAAGAAGTGGCGGAATAAAATGATGGACGTGTTGAGGGAGACTGCTCACTTCCTTTCTGGCCACCACCCATGATGGAAGCTACAACTCCAGGGTCCTTGATAGCAGAGAAATGGAAATGCTTTACTACGTCAACAAGTATTTCATTGAAGAGAAATCTTGTAATGGATTCCTTATGCCACCTTCAAAAGCAACTGCATGAACTGCAAAAGCCACCAACGTTTCCGAGAAAACTGTTCAGAGAATCTGCTCGAAACGAGGCTGGGCATCACCAGAAAGGACTGTCTTTTTGTCACAAAAGAAGAGGAGATATTCTGCACCTGTCACCACTCTAGAAGACTTTGATAAATGTGTTGTAAGAAGAACAGTCTTGGCATTTTATAAGAGGCATGAACTCCCGACTCTGCCAAAAATTCGAGAAGAACTGAAGGAAAAAAATATCCTTCAGTGGCTGCAAAACCTCCCTTCACAAGATTCTGCAGGAGATTGGCTTCAAACATGCCAAGGTTGATGGCCGCAAATTCCTGATGGAGAGGAGTGATGTTGCGGCAGCTCGCGCTACGTTTTTGCAAGAAATAAAAAAAAGTCAAGCAGGCCTCCCAGAACATCGTATATCTGGATGAAACTTGGGTGAATCAGAATTACACAGTTGGAAAATGTTGGACAGACACCACACCACCTCAAGCCACTGGAGTACGACAGGCAACAGGGAAAGGAAGTCGTTTGATTATACCTCATGCTGGGACAAAAAATGGCTTCGTAGACAACACCGAGTTAGTGTTTCAAGCTAAAAATGACGGCGATTATCACAACCAAATGAACTCTACGCTTTTTGAGGAATGGTTTAGGAAGCAGCAGCTCCCAAATACTTCAAATTCGGTGATCGTGACGGACAACGCTTCCTATCATTCGGTGAAGCTTGAAAGAAGTTATAGATACATATACGTAAATTAAGAATTTTGTTCTGCAGTTCTCTTGAAACAGTTGAAGTCATGGGAAGGAGGAAAAGCAGAATGAGGTAGAAAGTTCCAAAGTTTACCTGTAAAAGGAATAAAAGACTGCAGATAATAGCGGACTCTTGTGTTAGTAGTTTTGTGCAGTGAGGCCGCAGGTGGTGCCTGAGAGCAAGCAGTAGATAAATAACCATGAAAATAATGAAAGAAAATAGCGAGAGATGTAACATTGTGGCGGTGGGTGAAATTCAAGGCAGTATGTGAAAGGAGGAAAAAACTGGTGAGGCGTCAAGCCTTTGGTTGGTTCAAGTACGAGTATTCACGTTTTCTTTCCAGACCAACTGTCTTTATTTTTTCCATAAAAGAATCTTATTTATTCATGAGATGCTGGGTACACATATTTACAGTCCTGTGCTTTGCAAATATTTAAAGGTTCTGATAAGAACATAAAACCAATTTGCCGCACTTCTCCAAAGAAAGCTTGAACACTTGGACTATCAGCGGACGTGGGCATAAGTCAGTGGCAGTCACT
>NC_087196.1:3568357-3578357 GCF_035594125.1 Scylla paramamosain | reverse complement strand
AAAGGGAAGGAAAAGGGAAATTGTGAGGGAAAAATGAGAGGGAAAGCTTATTAGATTTGTTCTCTTTTTTCAATTTTTTCTCTTTGTTTCGAAGGAATGAAATAGGAGAAAATGATTTATTTCTTACTGGCCTTTATTTATATATTTTTTATTTTATTTTATCTGTCTATTTATTTATTTTTTACCTAAAGAATGCTACATACTTTTCTTTAGTAGTAGCTTAGTTTTGTTATTCGTCTCTCTCTCTCTCCCACTTTCCTTTTCTTTCTTTTCTTTCTTTCTTTTTTCTTTTTTCTCCAATAACATAAAAAAAAAAACATTTTCTCTTTTTCTCTCTTTTTTTGAACACTTCTTTATCTATCTCTCCTTTTTCCCTTTCCATTATCAATTAGATTTTTCCATTTTTCCTTCTCTTCCCCATCCCTCCTTCCTTCCTTTCTTCCTTCCATTATTCCTTTCTTCCCTCCTCCCTCCTTTCTCCACTCCCTTCACCTTTCCTTCTCCCTACTTCTCTCTCATGCCCCACTTTTTTTTTTTTTTAATTCGCGTCCTTTCCTCCTTTCCACCTCCCTGCCTTCTTTTCTTCCTTCCATTCTTCCTTCCTCCGCTCCTCCTTGCTCCCTCCTATCCTTCCTCCTTTCTTCCTCTCTCCCTCCCTCCCTCTCTCTCATTCCCCACCCTCCTTCCTCTATTTAATTAGCATCCATATGAAATATAACAAAAAATAAATAAATAAAAAACATTTTCATACATATTACAAACGTTCGACTCATTTATAAGTAAATGTTTTTTCCTTCGCTTATGTCCAGACGCTCTCCTCTTCAGAGCTTCGTATACAACACTGTTCAGAGGAAAATATTCATCATACGTACTACACAGAGGGTGGTGCTGTAAAATATTATGCAAGTGAGCCTCTTCTGTTCACTTCTTTCCTTTTTTTTTCCTTCCTTTCTGATACACTGCACCTTCTTCCTTAATATATATATATATATATATATATATATATATATATATATATATATATATATATATATATATATATATATATATATATATATATATATATATATATATATATATATATATGTGTGTGTGTGTGCTGTGGTTTACGTGCGTATGAATATAATATCCTTTTTAGGAGCGAATGCCGAGAGGAAAGAGAGAGAGAGAGAGAGAGAGAGAGAGAGAGAGAGAGAGAGAGAGAGAGAGAGAGAGAGAGAGAGAGTAATGGGGTTGTAGTGTTTGTTATCGTCTCTACTTTAACACCCCTTCCTTATTTTGTTCTCATCCTTCCCCCTTCCATCCGTCTCATTTCCCTGCGCTCCCCTACCGCTCACTTTCCTTTCCTTGGGTCTCTGTGGGGGTATTTGCCTCACACACACACACACACCACACACACACACACACACACACACACACACACACATCTTACTCGTCTTTTTTTAGCACGTTCTTGCTCTTCATTTGTTTTCTGTTTGCTATTTGAATTTTCTTTTGTCTCCAGTTTTCTACTTTTTTTTCAGTCTTAATTCTTTGTCTATATTTTTCATGTTCCATTTGTTCTTTTGGTCGTTTTACCTCTCGATCTTTTGTTCCATTTGTTCTTTCACACGCACACAATCTCTCTCTCTCTCTCTCTCTCTCTCTCTCTCTCTCTCTCTCTCTCTCTCTCTCTCTCTCTCTCTCTCTCTCTCTCTCTCTCTCTCTCTCTCTCTCTCTCTCTCTCTCTCTTACTAATGTCTTGTTTTTTTCTTAATTTTTCTTCATTATTATCTATTTGATTTATGTATTTTTACTTTACTCGTTTCTTATATAGTTCAGTTTAAAAGTTTCCCTCCACCTTTTTTGCTCTTTGCTCTGTCGCTTTCTCTTACTGCTTTTCAGGTCTTTCCTTCATTCTTTCCTTCCTTCCTTCCTTCTTTGCTTTCTCTCGTCCTATTTTCATTTCCCCATTCTTTCCTTTTTCTTTCTTCTTTGTTTTTACTGAATTCATCATTTAAGTTTTGTGTCTGTTCGTTCTTTCCCTTCCCTGTTTCTTTCTTCCTTCCATCCTTTTCTTCTCCTTTCCTTCCTTTCTTCCTTCCTCCATACCTCCCATCCTCCCTTTCTTATTTTCTTTCTTCCTTCTTTCCATCCCTTCCTCCCCCGTCTCTTCCTCATCTCTCCCTCTCCTTCCTTTCTTCCATTTTTTCAAATCTTTTTGCTTCTTATTTTTTTCCGTCATTTCTTCCTTCCATCCATCCATTTATCTATTCATCCCTCCCTCCCCTCCCTTCCTTCCTTCCTTCTTTCGTTGCTCATCTCATTACAATCATCCTTTCCACATTCTTTCGGTCGCCCAAACACCACCGCTATCATCATTCCTTCCCCCTCTTCCTTCTCCACTTCCTCCTCCTTCCTTCCCTCTTCCTCCTCCTGCAAGAAAATCAGATCCTGTCCTGATGTTAAAAAGTGGGATTGAAAACTCACTCTGACGGTCTTGAAAAAAATAAGATTGTCCAAGGTTTTCCAAAAGTAAGAAAGAAAGAAAAAATGAAAGAAAAAAATACGTTGGAATTTGGAATGCATTTGTCACTGATTCACGTTTTTGCTATTTTTTTTTTCCTCTTATTTGTTTGTTTTTAGAATCTCTCTCTCTCTCTCTCTCTCTCTCTCTCTCTCTCTCTCTCTCTCTCTCTCTCTCTCTCTCTCTCTCTCTCTCTCTCTCTCTCTCTCTCACTGTTTTCGTAATCTTCCTCCTTCTTCCTTTTTATAAGCATTTATTGCTCCCTCTCAATCCTCTTCTTTCTCTCTTTTCCTCTTTCTCTTTCTTTTTTTTTATCATCATTTCACGCCTATTTAATTCTCCCTCCTATTCTCCTCTTCCTCCTCCTCCTTCTCCTCCTTCCTTTTCTCCTCTTCCTCCTCCTCCTCCCTCCTCCTCCTCCTCCTCCTCCTCCTCTTCCTCCTCCTCTTCCTTTTTACCCTCATTTAACGCTTCCATGAACTCAACTTCCTCCTCGTCCTCCTCCACCTCCTCGTTCTCCCCGTCCACCTTCTCCTCCCCCTTCCTCCTCCTCCTCCTCTTCCCATATTCACCACTCATGCTCATTCTCTTCCTTTGCATATTTCCTTCCTTTTTTTTGTTTTTCTCTTTCCCCCTCTTCTTTCTCATTTTTTTTTTTTTACTGAACTGTAATGTCATCGAGTGTAACATAAGTAAGAAGCGAAAGGTAAAAGAATAAATAGAGTAAAGTACTCAGTAATAAGTTTCGATTGTAAGAGGAAGGCTGGATCGCTTTTACGATTTTTTTTTTCCTTTTTATTGCAAATACAAGAGGAAGGCGCCGTTCTGGGGAGTCTTCTTGTAAAAAGCATTGAGATTAACATTTACGAGGGCAAAGTTTACATAAATTCTCTCTCTCTCTCTCTCTCTCTCTCTCTCTCTCTCTCTCTCTCTCTCTCTCTCTCTCTCTCCTCTCTCTCTCTCTCTCTCTCTCTCTCTCTCCTCTTGTATATGCATATATTTTTTTATTGTCATTTTTTGTAATATTACTGTTTTCTTATTTATAATCTTTTCTCATTCCTCCCATCCATCGTTTTTTTTTTTTTTTCTGTGCATGTTTTCTATTTCTTTGTTTTGCTTTTAATTTATCTTTGAACCTTAATAATTATTCACAGTGATATCTCTTATACACATCCTCTATTATATCTACGTTTCTTCTAGCTCTTCTGTTTTTGTACGTTCTTGTGCCACAGTATTTTTCATTGTTTATAATTATTTTCTTATCCGTCCTCATATGTTAAGACGAATTTACATTTTTATTATTTCACTTTTTTTTTTCTGTCATTGTTCATTGTCTTCCTATCACTGATCATTATTTCTTCCTTTTCTTACGTAAGCTCTTATCTTATAGCCGTATTTCTTTTTCCTTTCTCTCTTATTATCAATATTTGCTTATAGTGTCTTCCCCCCCCTCTCTCTCTCTCTCTCTCTCTCTCTCTCTCTCTCTCTCTCTCTCTCTCTCTCTCTCTCTCTCTCTCTCTCTCCTTTTCTATCATATTTCCTCTTTCGCTCTTTTTCTATCATAACTTGAAGTACTGAGAGAGGTTCATATTTCAAGAGCGCACAAAATTAACATACAGTAACTACATTTTTAACAGGAATGTTATGCTAGAACACCAACACGTACAAATTATACTTTAAAAGACTCTTACTTTCCTCTTACTGTTATTCTTACTAGCAATAAGGAGGAGCAAGAGGAAGCACGTGATTTTTATTCTTGGTTCATCTAGTGGTGGGCATCTGTGGTTTTAAATTACCTTGGAAAATCTTATTGTTATTGATGTTGTTGTTGTTGTTGTTGTTGTTGTTGTTATTGTTGTTGTTGTTGTCAATAATGATGATTTCTTCTCTGATCTTTCTTTCCTCATTGCTTTCTCTGTCATTTCCCTTTCCTTTCACTTTTCTATCACTATTTTTATGGTTAGTGTTAATGTTGTTATTGTTGTTGTTCTTTTTGTTATTGATGTTGTTATGGGTGGTGGTGTTGCTGCTGCTGCTCCTGTTGCCGTTGTTGGTGCTGCCGTTGTTGTCGGTGCTCCTGTTGTTGTCGTTGTTGTTTTTTCTGTCAATATAATTTCTAATGTTTTTTCTTTCATAGTTGTTTTTTTTATAATTTTCACAAGCATCTTTCCTGTAGTTAGTCTTGCAGTCGTTAGTATTCTCACTACTTTCTATTCTACACCTGTTTATATTCTTACAGCGGAAGAGCAAACCGTGACACGTGTTGCTTTCATTGTCACTGCTGTTACACATTTGTCCATTCTTCCAGTTGTTGCTGTAGCAGTTGTTGGTGTTGTTGGTGGTGGTGGTGATGCTGGTGCTGCTCCTGCGTGGCAGAGATGGTGGTGGCGGGCGTGGGAGTCACCGTGTGGACGTGAGAGGGGTGAGAGTGGCAGGGGTGGAGAGGAGAGCTGCTCCCACCACTTCTACCAACACCAGTGCCCCCATCACTACTGCCACTCCCACCACGCGTCCCCCTCCCCCGTCTCCTGCTCGGCCTGTTGGAAAGAGAGAGAGAGAGAGAGAGAGAGAGAGAGAGAGAGAGAGAGAGAGAGAGAGAGAGAGAGAGAGAGAGAGAGAATTTAATTATTTAGACGGTAATTAAATAATATATATATATATATATATATATATATATATATATATATATATATATATATATATATATATATATATATATATATATATATATATATATATATATATATATATATATATATATATATATATATATATATATATATATATATATATATATACACCTTTTACATATTTTTCTTTTTTCATTTTATTTTCTGCTATTTTTATTATTAATTACTGGTAACCTTCAAAGTGATTTTATAGTTTGTTGTTATTTGTTCTTGTTTTCGCTAATTACTCTTTACAACGTGTGTGTGTGTGTGTGTGTGTGTGTGTGTGTGTGTGTGTGTGTGTGCGCGCGCGTTTGTGTGTGCATCTGTTAATCTACTTATCTATCCATCTATCTGACTATATTTCTATCTCGTATTTATTTATATATTTTTAGAAGTAGTTCATTATTCTCTCTCTCTCTCTCTCTCTCTCTCTCTCTCTCTCTCTCTCTCTCTCTCTCTCTCTCTCTCTCTCTCTCTCTCTCTCTCTCTCTCTCTCTCTCTCTCTCTCTCTCTCTCTCTCTCTCTCTCTCTCTCACCGGGCACTGCTGACTTCTCGAGTGAAGGCAACATGGGAATGTGGTAGGTGAGCAGGCCCTCCGCGCTGTGCTGCTGGGTCTTGGTGTACAGCCGCAGGATGGAGGCGGTGCAGCGAAGGGTCATCTTGCCGCCCCTGAAGTGCTTCGGAGACACGATGAAACGCAGCTTCTTGTGAGCTACCTGAAGCCCTCCCGGGTGTGTAGTGCTGGGCATGGGCGTGAGGTACTCTGCAGGGGCCTGTGGGGAGAGAGAGGGGACTCTCTTTTCATTGCTCGGATTCGCTTTTTTTGTTGTTGGAGGGATTTGAGCAGGTAGCAAGCGGGGTTTAAGTTACTAGGAAAGAAAGGTAAAGTCTTGAAAAGAGTTTAATAATTAAAAGGAATGTAATGCGTGCAGAATGTCAGCCAAGGACGCAAAAAAAAAATAAAATAAATAAATAAATAAATGTTGTTTTTCTAAAAAAAAAAAAAAGTCAGCCACAGATGTGGATTCTAAATTGGAGTCTAGTTTAATTGCGGAAATGCCCCGATACTTCTGTCTTGAAGTTAAAAGAGGGACTGGGTTGAATGGAACCGTTTCAGAGTTAAAATACAGAATTTCCTATTTGAAAATTGATAGAGTTACACAGGCAAAAGGGAGAGTTTAAATGTTGAAGGAAGAATTTGAGTTGAGAGTGAGAGTTTGAGACTTCAAAAGGAGAATTTGAGAGCTAAAAAGGAAGCGCTTGAGTTTGAAAGGAGAGTATGAAAGTTAGAGAGAGAGAGAGAGAGAGAGAGAGAGAGAGAGAGAGAGAGAGAGAGAGAGAGAGAGAGAGAGAGAGAGAGAGAGAGAGAGAGAGAGAGAGAGAGAGAGAGAGAGTTTTATAAGAGGGATTCCTGGTTTATCAAGGCATAGTTCGACTTAAAAGATGGTTTGAAATTTAAAGGGATGAGGTTCTGTTAAAGGGAAGTGTTTGAGTGTTGAAAGGAAGAGTGAAATAAAAAAAAAAAAATAGGTTAAGAGTTAAAAGATAGTTTTAGAGTTGAAAAGTTTGGAGTTAAAATCAGGAGTTTTAAATCTTAAGAGGGAGAATTTGGGCGTTGAAAGAGTTCGGGTGTTAAAAGAAATTTAAAAGAGTTAAAAATGAGAGTCAGAGAAATGAAAGGCAGAATTTGTGTTCAGAGAGGATTTGAGAGATAAAAGGAAGAGTTTGAGTTAAAAGAGTGATTTTGAGTCTTGAGAGGGAGTATTTAGGAAGCGAAAGAAAGTTTGAATTTAGAAAGTGCGAGCTGGAGTGGTTGAGAGCTGTGAGGGAATTCAGTCTGGAAAGGAAAGTTAACAACAACCGAATCATCCCGGTCAGCCCCGAGAGGGAGTTCAAGAATCTTGGAATAAACTCAGTAATCAAATTGTTAACGCTGAGTCTTTAGTGATCTTAAAAAAAAAAAAAAAAAGTAGTAGACAAATAGTAGACAAATTCATGGATAAGGATGATGGTGGAAACAGGTTTCCTGCAGCTTCCTTTATTTTCTTATGTCCATATATTCTAATTTGAAGGCTAAAAAAAGGGCTTCAGGGAAGAAAAGACGTACATAAGAGTTCAGTAGAATAATACGAGTTAAATGGAATAGTTTGATTAGAAAAAAAAAGTTGTTCTTTAGGACAGAGTTAACAGTTAAAGATTTTGAGAGTCGAGATTTTTGAACGAGAAAGATGAGTCTTTTCAACAAGAATTTTCGATACAAAATTAATTATAACATAAAAAAATCTCTTAGCAAACACTTCCTCTATAACTTGTGCATTACCTGTTGAATTGGTGAACTGTTCATTGTTTAGTGTATGTACAATTAACAATGAACCAGTTATTTGTCGTTATTTCCTCTTACCTGACTATCTGAGCACTTCTAAGTATAACTTATAACCTACATAAAGTATGCATTACCTGCAGAATTAGCGAAGTGATCATTGTTTTGTATTTAGAGAGGTGGCCCACAAAGGGTACTTGAGCCTTCCAATACCAGAATCTTACGTGCCTTATATTTCTGCCAAGTCTTTTCTCCAAATAGCCAAAAACTCCTTCATTAATAGAAAGTGTCAAAATATTTCAAGATCTAACTTCCCTCGTGACTTCTGGCACCTAGCCAAAAACATCTCCAATAACTTTGCTTCTTCTTCTTTCCCTCCTATATTTCAATCAGAAGGCACCACTGCTTTCACATCTATCTCTAAAGCTTAACTCTTCGCTCATACCTTTGTTAAAAACTCTACCTTGGATGATTCAGGGCTTGTTCCTCCGTCTCCTCCACCCGCTGACTACTTCATGATACCAGTTAAATTTCTTCGCAATGATGTTTTCCATGTCCTCGCTGGCCTAAATCCTCGAAAGGCTTATGGACTTGATAGGGTCCCTCCTATTATTCTCCGAAACTGCGCCTTCGTGCTTGCACCTTGCCTTGTCAAACTCTTTCAGCTCTGTCAACATCTACCTTTCCTTCTTGCTGGAGGTTTGCCCACATTCACCCTATTCCTAAAAAGGATGACCGTTCTAATCCCTTAAACTACCATCCCATGTTTTAATTTCCTGCTTATCTAAAGTTTTTGAATCTATCCTCAACAGGAAGATCCATAAACATTTATTACTTCACAAGCTTCTATCCGATTGTCAGTATGGGTTCTGTCAAGGCCACTCTACTGGTGATCTTCTGGCTTTCCTTACTGAGTCTTGGTCATCCTCTTTTAGAGATTGCGGTGAAACTTTGGCTGTTGCCTTAGACGTATTAAAAGCTTTTGATTTCCATACTACAGTCCTACGGCTTCTATCCTGCTCTCAATTGCTGCTGTGGTAGATGGTCACTGTTCTTCTACTAAATCTATTAATAGTGGTGTTCCTCAGGGTTCTGTTCTACCACCCACTCTCTTCCTATCATTCATCAATGACCTAAACCAAACTTCTCCTATCCACTCCTACGCTGATGATGTCATCCAGAACTTTTCTACGTCTTTTCGTAGACGTCCAACCCTTCAGGAAATAAACAGTTCACGCAAGGAAGCCACAGAACGCCTGACTTCTGATCTCTCTAAAATTTATGATTGGGGAAGAGCAAACTTTTCTATTGTTCAGTGCCTCAAAAACTTAATTTTTCTATCTATCAACTTGACACAACCTTCCAGACAACTATTCCCTCTTCTTCAATGACACTCAACTGTCCCCCTCTTCTTCAATGACACTCAACTGTCCCCCTCTTCTACACTGAACATCCTCGGTCTGTCCTTTACTTATAATCTAAACTGGAAACTTCACATCTTGTCTCTAGCTAAAACAGCTTCCATGAAGTTATGTGTTCTGAGACGTCTGCGCCAGTTTCTCTTCCCCTTCCAGCTGCTAACTCTATACAGAGGCCTTATCCATCCATGTATAGAGTATGCTTTACATGTCGGGGAGGGTTCCACTCATACCAGCTCTTCTAGACAAGGTGGAATCAAAAGCTTTTCGTCTCATCAACTCCTCTCCTTTAACTGACTGTCTTCAGCCTCTTTCTCATCGCCGCAGTGTTACATCTCTTGGTATCTTCTACCGCTATTTTCATCCTAACCGCTCATCTGATCTTGCTAACTGAATGCCTACCCTCCTCCCGCGGCCTCGCTTCACAAGACTTTTCTTCTTTCTCTCACCCCTATTCTGTCCACCTCTCTAATGCAAGAGTTAACCACTATTCTCGGTTATTCATCCCTTTCTCTGGTAAAATCTGGAACTCCCTGCCTGTTTCTGTATTTCCACCTTCCTATGACTTGAATTCCTTCAAGAGGAAGGTTTCAAGACACTTATCCTTCAATTTTTGACTACCGCTTTGGACCCTATTCGGGGACCGGCATCTCAGTGGGCCCTTTTTTTTTTTAATTGAATTTTTTGTTGCCCTTGGCCAGTGTCCCTCCATATAAAAAAAAAAAAAACAATAATTTAAAGATTAGTTCTTGTAATTTCCTCTTACTCGCTTACCTGAGACACCTTCAGGTATTTGGTGCGTCTAGATACACGTTACTATACACTATATTAATATATATGTAGGCTATCTTGTTATTTCAACATGGAAAAATAAGCCCAAGAAAATAAAGAAACTGAAGAAAGGCCAGTTGGCTTTTACAAAGCATCTCCTGACGACATAGATATCCCTTCACTTCCGTGAATGTTCATTGTTTCGAATGAACTAGTGTTTTCTTATGACTTTACTCTTAATCCATGTTTTTATTTAGGTTTATTTTTTATGATTACAGAAGAACAAACTTTTAAGCAATTTATCTTGGCTGT
>NC_087196.1:3563357-3565857 GCF_035594125.1 Scylla paramamosain | reverse complement strand
GCCAGGTGAGGGACAGGTGAGGGATTAGAGAGAGAGAGAGAGAGAGAGAGAGAGAGAGAGAGAGAGAGAGAGAGAGAGAGAGAGAGAGAGAGAGAGAGAGAGAGACCGTAGTTTTTATATAGTTAGAAAACGGAGACAGTGGAGATTCATGTAACAAACCAATGATCAGATAAACAACCAAAAGATACGTGAATGGACAGTGAACCCGAGACAGTGAAGCAAGGAAGCCTCTCGTTTCTGTGGAGTAAAGTTAACGTGGCCACTAACTATTTCCCTTCACTCCCTCTCTCATTCCTTTGCCAACCTCCTAATCCCCTCTCCAACTTCACATGTTCCCCGCCATTTCTCAATCCCTTGTGTTGCTTTGTCCTTCCATCTCCATCTGTCACCTTCCATAACACCTCTCATCCCTCCTCTTTCTTCCCTCCCTCACATCCATCCCTTGCCTATAATCCGTCTCTCTCTCTCTCTCTCTCTCTCTCTCTCTCTCTCTCTCTCTCTCTCTCTCTCTCTCTCTCTCTCTCTCTCTCTCTCTCTCTCTCTCTAGCAGTCCAGATTAATAACACAGCAGTCCAAATTAATAACAACGACGTCCTAAGCAACATCAATATAACAAAGTGGCGTCTCAAAATGCATCGATAAACTTCAAGTTAGCAAGTCACCCGTTTCTGACACGATTTCACCCGCATGTTAAAAGAAGCGAAATCCGAATTAGTTAAACCACTAACCGTATTGTTCAATAAATCCTTGCAGTCCGGTACAGTGCCTGATGAATGGAAGCTTGCTAACGTAACTCCGATTTTCAAAAAAGGCAGTAAATCTTTACCATCTAATTACCGGCCAGTTAGCTTAACCTCAGTCGTACGCAAAATGCTTGAAACACTAATAAGAGGTAAACTCGTTAATCATTTAGAAGAAAACAACTTACTTAAAAATACTCAACACGGCTTCCGCAACAAACGCTCTTGTTTGACGAACCTCTTAGACTTCTGCTATGATATTCTGAACCAGTATGACGAGAGTAAAGCGGTAGATATAATATATCTTGATTTTCAAAAGGCCTTCGACAAAGTCCCCCACAAACGCTCACTGATTATACTAAAATCACACGGTATCCAAGGCGACGTGTTGCGATGGGTTTAAAACTGGCTAAACAATGAGTGATGATAAATGGAAAAGCATCCGAGTGGACTAATGTAACCAGCGGGGTGCCACAGGGATCAGTTTTAGGACCTGTTCTCTTCCTTGTTTATATCAACGACATAGATGAAGGTATGTCGCCGGTATAATATCGAAGTTTGCTGATGACACCAAAATAGCGAATTCCGTAGTCTCTAACGAACAAGTAACAGAAATGGAGCAAAATCTAGACAAATTGACAGAGTGGGAGCAAACCTGGCAGATGAGTTTTAATGAAGACAAGTGCGAAGTATAAGGTATACAAACGAGAAACCAAATTATATTTCAAATGGTACCCAACTTAAAAGTGTTGACAACGAAATTTATTTAGGAGTGACAATATCGAGTAGCCTTACACCTAGCCAACAATATTCAGGAGTCGTAAAGAAATCGAATAAAATAATTGGGTTAATTGGCAGATCTTTTGAATATAAGTCTAAGGATAAAATCCTCACTTTGTATAATTCTTTGATCCGCCCCCTTCTGGAATATTGCGTTCAAGCATGGTGCCCCCACTACCAGAAAGAGTTCAGCGAAGAGTAACAAAAATTATGCCAAATTTAAGAAACAAATCATAAGAAGAGCGTCTTAAAGAATTAAATCTATTCCCATTAACACAAAGAAAACTAAGAGGCGACTTAATTCACGTGTTTAAAATCATCAAAGGCATTGATAACATGGACTGCAGTAAATATTTCACGATAGACTCTTCAAATTACACGCGAGGAAACGGTTGCAAAATTGTTGGGAAATCCTTCAACTCTCATGAATAAAAAATAATTTTTTCCATCGAGTTGTAAATCTGTGGAATGGGCTTCCTCGAGATGTGATAGACTGCAACACCGTTGAGACTTTTAAACGACGTCTTGATAAATATCTTGCCTGCAGTCCGCGGCTAACAGCGTTTATTTGTTAGTGATTAACTTCCTTGCCCTCAGGAAATGGGGCACCTCATTTCATCTATTTTCTTTCTTTCCTATAAAATTTCCTTCGGTTTTTTTCTTCTCTAACCCCGTAAGATATTTCTTTCTGACCTATTTTCCTGCACGGCTTATGACGGAGGGAGTGGAGGGTGAGGAGAGAGCCTTCCCCTTTCCTGTCCTTTATTTTTTCTTCTGCTATCATCTTAGTAGTCCTAGGTCAGGTCATCTCGTGAGGACCGCAAGGTCTGTTGTGCCTTGTTTTTCTATGTAACTCTCTCTCTCTCTCTCTCTCTCTCTCTCTCTCTCTCTCTCTCTCTCTCTCTCTCTCTCTCTCTCTCTCTCTCTCTCTCTCTCTCTCTCTCTCTCTCTCTCTCTCTCTCTCTCTCTCTCTCAGTGTT
>NC_087196.1:3545857-3558357 GCF_035594125.1 Scylla paramamosain | reverse complement strand
TGTGTGTGTGTGTGTGTGTGTGTGTGTTTCGTATATCTGGGAGATCGGCAAGGGAGAATATGGGAAAAATAAGCCCCCACCAATGCCGTTCGCTGAAAGAAAATAAGAGAACAGAAAGAGAGGCAACTTTACTTTCTGAGGCGTCTTGGTATTCGGTGCAGCAACACATTCGGAAGAAGACTAACCACAAAAATAATGGTAGAAGATAGTTAAGGATGCGACGTCACGCGGGTGAGTAAGAAAATCAAGCCAGTCTGTCGAAGGAAAGGAATCAGTGAGACGAGAAAATTTCTTCTCTGCCCTGAATGAGTTGAGCCTCCATATAAGTGGGAGCAGTACTCCATACATAGACGAATAAGCAATTAGAGGAAAAAAATATATCAATGGACGCGACACAGAACACCTAACTTAATGAAAGCAAGAAAAGAGTGATGAAATTTCTAGTTGGGATTTTTAGTAAAGGAGTCCAAGTATGTTCAGGATAGAGGAGGGGAACGTTGAATGTCATCGAAGAAGAAGAGATAATTGTCTGGAAAGAGAGAAAGTTGAGTTTTTAAGGCACTGAACAACATAAGGTTTGCCCTACCATATTCTGAAATCACAAGTTTGGTGTTTTGTTGTTTCTCCAAATAAACTGTTTAATTCCTGCTGGGTTGGGTGTCTTGCAAAGGAAACTGAGAAAAGCAAAATAGTCATTAGTGTAAGAGTGAATAGAACAAGAATTTTGATGTTACTTCATAATCTAGTTTTTGTTTTTGTGTGTCTTTTGACTGTTTACCTTTGTTTACCTTATTTGTCTGTGTAAAATGTGTGTTTGTGTGTGTGTGTGTGTGTGTGTGTGTGTGTGTGTGTGTGTGTGTGTGTGTGTGTGTGTGTGTGTGTGTGTGTGTGTGTGTGTGTGTGTGTGTGTTTTCACTTTTTTTTATGTTTAATTGTTTCTGTAACAGTGAGTGAGTTAATTTACCTGTTGGATGAGTGTGTGTGTGTGTGTGTGTGTGTGTGTGTGTGTGTGTGTGTGTGTGTGTGTGTGTGTGTGTTTCCATGTTTATGTCCTTATTTTATCCTGCATGTTCATTCATTTGTTGGTTACTTTGTTTTCCTCTTTTGCTCCTTTGATTATGTTTCCATCTTTGTTTTTTTTTTTTTTGTCTTTTTCTATGATCCTGTTCCTTTTTTTGTGTCTTATAGAAATAGTCCATGGAATATTGTTTTGAAAATAATTTAAGACAAAATGTAGTAACAGTGGTGGTAGTAGTAGTAGTAATAGTAGTTGTTGTTGTTGTTGTTGTTGTTGTATTAGTGGAAGTGGTAGTAGTAGTAGGTAGTAGTAGTAACAACAAGAACGACAGCAACGACAAAAAAGTCATTCTTTACAGGTGTGTAGAATTCAGGTGAGAGGCAACACTCCAAAAAGGAGAGAGAGAGAGAGAGAGAGAGAGAGAGAGAGAGAGAGAGAGAGAGAGAGAGAGAGAGAGAGAGAGAGAGAGAGAGCATAAACAGAAATATGGAGACCTATTTCTTTGTACGTATCTTTGCGTTACAGCAATCTTTCCGTAGTCTGTGGTCAAGATAGTGCGTCGTTACAATTGTGTGCATCGATGTTTCACTTGTAATAGTTTCATAAACCACAATGAAACTTTAAGAGTGAACCATCGAGACAGATACGGTTATAACAACCTTAATCACCCACTTTATGTATCGTTGAAGCACTAATGATAAGCAGAGGTATTTTAGGTAGTGCGATGCAACCTCTCGCTCCAGCCAGTTGCCGCGTCTTGCCTGATAAACTTGTTAAGTTTTTACAGTAAAGTGTACGAGGCAGTAGATAATGGTGATAGTTATGATATCTTATATCTGGACTTTAGTAAAGCATTTGACGAGGTACCCCCATCAAAGGCTCCTGAGAAAGGTTAAGGCACACGGGATAGATGGGAAGGTGTTAGGCTGGATAAGGTCATGGCTTAGTAACAGGCGACAGAGAGTGGTAATAAACGGCTCGAAATCCGAGTGGGGTCATGTAATTAGTGGGATGCCACTGGGATCAGTATTAGGGCCATTGTTATTTCTAAGATATATCAATGACTTGGATAGTGGAATCAGTAGTGATGTTAGTAAATTTGCGGATGACACAAAGATAGGTAGATTAATTAGCTCAGAATCGGATGCCATCGCCTTGCAGGGAAATTTAGATAGGATGAATGAATGGACGGACAGATGGGAAATGCTATTTAATATCAATAAACGCAAAGTACTTAGCGTAGGTAGAGGAAACCCACACAGTAGGTTCACATTAAACAACCAAACTCTGCTAGGTACAGGGTATGAGAAAGATTTAGGAGTTATAGTTAGCTCTGAACTCCGTCCAGGAAAACAATGCAAATAAGCAATTAACAAAACAGGGCAAATAGGGTACTAGGATTCATTTTTAGGAGTGTTAAAAGTAGAAGTCCGGAGGTAATATTAAAGTTATACTTGGCGCTGGTCAGACCTCATCTAGACTACGCTGTGCAGTTCTGGTCCCCACATTACAAGAAAGGTAAAGGTCTATTAGAATCAGTACAGAGAAGGATGACTAAAGCTTGTCGCCCACCAGATCGGAAACGACACTTCGGAAAGGACACGAATCATCGGAAAAAAATCTAAACCATACATTTGAACGTGCTAATGCCTACCTGATCGGATCGGAAACGAAACGACGCATCGGATCAGAACGGAAACGACGCGGATATCTTGGAAAGAATATTTTTCTGATAGTTCTGATGCGTCCGAGAGACTGCGCATGCGCAGAACGGTGTTTGGAGAGGTTGTGATGCAGGGCTGCCATTCGTACGATAATTATCGTGTTTTGTTCCCTTCAACAATTTAACTGAAGTTGATTCGTTTTACATAAATTTATATGTACACAAGTAAAAATATGCATGACTTAAAACACATACTGGTTGTCCCACAAAAAAGAGGCCCAACTTTGAATTGATATAACTTTCAATCTATTGCATGTAATTCGGTTCTGTAAATATAATTTTTTGAATACAGCCTCTTTTTTTTTGTGGGACACCCTGTATATTGCGAATATCAAATTACATTTTACCTGAGAGTCACAGCCAGTTGTTCCTCTGCAGATATACATTTACGATAATTAGTATTTTGTTTGCATATCACTGGTTCCACAATTGATAGCAGTTCAATAAATTTGTCGTAACTCATGCGGAAATATTGAAAAAAACTTTTTATCATCTCTTTTCAAATGAAGAAACAATGTGAAATATTCTCCTTCCTGTTCTCTAGATGCACATATAGGATGTATCCACTGTTTTTCTTCTTGTTCTTCTTCCTCTGCAGCTGCTAAGGCAAGGGTTAAAACGAGAACTTCTTCGTCACTACTATTATCACTCATTTTAGTATTTAGCAGGGAATCACGCCAGAGCTGCGGCACCTTTCTATGTCGAGGTACTCTCAAGACTGAGAGATAAACATTGCACCCGCGTCGTCTCCGATCCGATGTCGTCTGAGCTGGTGGGCGTACTGAACGTCGTGTCGTGTCCGTTCCGAGACTTCGTAAGCTTCCGCGGCGTTTCCGATCCGATCTGGTGGGCGACAAGCTTAAAAGGATACAGGGGATGAGGAGTATTCCTTACGAGGCGAGATTGAAGTTGTTAAATTTACATTCTTTAGAGAGACGTCGGTTAATAGGGGACCTTAAGTGGTATAAGGGTTATAACAAGGGGGATGTAAGGAAAATTCTTAGGATCAGCAACCAGGGTAGAACAAGAAATAACGGGTTCAAGCTTGAAAAATTTAGGTTTAGGAAGGAGATAGGAAAAAATTGGTTCTCAAATAGAGTGGCAGATGAGTGGAACGGACTCAGTAATCATGTTGTTAGTGCTAGGACACTAGAGAGCTTTAAGAGAAGATTAGACAAGTTTATGGATGGGGATAATAGATGGAAATAGGTAGGTATATTTCATACAGGGACTGCCACGTGTAAGCCTGGTCGCTTCTTGCAGCTTCCCTTATTTCTTATGTTCTTATGTTCTTCTTATGTGTGTTGTGTGGTGTCCTTGTGTCGGATTCCGTGCTCTCCGATAATTACGTGTTTGTTGTCAGTGTGAAAGAGGAATGTCTAACATGAGTCCCAAGGCTGCTCCCATCGTCCCCAGCAGGTGTATTGTGTAGATGGTGAGTATATATTGATGTGTATGGGCATGAACTGGTGGTGTGCGATAAAAGATGAGTCACCTTGTTAGTGGTGAGTGGACAGGTAGCCCTTAAACAAGAATAGATACATTTATGATATTGACGACAGGTGGGTACAATTATGTTTGTCTTATACAGTGACTGCCACTAACAACAGTCATGGCTACTTATAAAGTTTCCCTACTATTGTAATGCTCCTCGTCTCTCAGCGGGGACAATTGTCTGGTAACGCAATTGGGCAGGGAATCCATACAGTTGCCAGACATTCATATCTGACATCATTTCATACCACCATTTTTAAGTTTTAAAAGACTTCTCGGTTTTTAATATATATTCAGTGTTATGTGAAACATACGATGTTCAATATTACGTAAAGCATACGATGTTCAATATTACAAGTTTTCAGATCTAGAGATACGAAAATCTGTGGGTGGTGATGGTGGTGGTGACAGTGGTGGTAGTGTGGCAGGGCGCCTCCCTGCCTCAACTCAAGCTGGTGTAGTACAGGACCGCAGCGTCTCCTACTTCAGCGTCTCATGTCAGTTACTCTGGACAGGAAATTATTTTAGTGTCATTTTTCAAAGGTGTGTGTGTGTGTGTGTGTGTGTGAACTGTGCAATAATTCAACAACAATTACGCATCATCAGTACAACAAAACATCCATGAGAGGACAGCACACTGCCTCTGTAGCATTTTAAAATAATCTTTATGAAAGTCGAAAACATTTAACAATCAGGACCCAACGCCAGGACCCACGACGCACCTTTCAGAACATCACGGCCAAGGTGTTCCTGTAACACTTGGCCCTCAGTGATGCACTCAGGCATCTTACACATACAGAATCTGTTCCATACTCGTCATTATCTTTATAAATACCTTTGACTATTCGTTTTATTTTTCTTTAAAATGCCTGTTTTTTACTACTATTATGTATATACTCAATGTATTTATTTAGCTTATCTATACCTCCAGATGAAAATAGAAATAGTTTCTCCTCCTCCTCCTCCTCCTCTTCCTCTTTCTCGTCCACCTCCCTCTCCTTTTTCTTTCTTTTTCTCTTTTCTTTTTCTTTTTCCTCTCTCACTTTCCTTTTCTCCTCCTCCTCCTCCTCCTCCTTTTCTTCTTCTTTTTAATAATGATAATGATAATAATAATAATAATAATAATAATAATAATAATAATAATAATAATAATAATAATAATAATAATATAATAATGATAATATTATTATTATTATTATTATTATTATTACAACAACAAAACAATAATTATCTTCTTCTTCTTCCTCCTCCCCCTCCTTCTTTACTTCTTCTTTTTAATAATAATAATAAAAATAATAATAATTATAATAATAATAATAATAATAATAATAATAATAATAATAATATAATTATTATTACAACAACAAAACAATCTTCTTCTTCTTCTTCTTCTTCTTCTTCTTCTTCTTCTTCTTCTTCTTCTTCTTCTTCTTCTTCTTCTTCTTCTTCTTCTTCTTCTTCTTCTTCTTCTTCTTCTTCTTCTTCTTCTTCTTCTTCTTCTTCTTCTTCTTCTTCTTCTTCTTCTTCTTCTTCTTCTTCTTCTTCTTCTTCTTCTTCTTCTTCTTCTTCTTCTTCTTCTTCTTCTTCTTCTTCTTCTTCTTCTTCTTCTTCTTCTTCTTCTTCTTCTTCTTCTTCTTCTTCTTCTTCTTCTTCTTCTTCTTCTTCTTCTTCTTCTTCTTCTTCTTCTTCTTCTTCTTCTTCTTCTTCTTCTTCTTCTTCTTCTTCTTCTTCTTCTTCTTCTTCTTCTTCTTCTTCTTCTTCTTCTTCTTCTTCTTCTTCTTCTTCTTCTTCTTCTTCTTCTTCTTCTTCTTCTTCTTCTTCTTCTTCTTCTTCTTCTTCTTCTTCTTCTTCTTCTTCTTCTTCTTCTTCTTCTTCTTCTTCTTCTTCTTCTCTTCTACTTATTATTATTATTATTATTATTATTATTATTATTATTATTATTATTATTATTATTATTATTATTATCATTATTATTATTATCATTATTATTATTATTATTATTATTACTATCATCATTACAACAACCAAACCAACAATAATTTCTACTCACAGTTACTACTAAAAATTACTACTGCCACTACTTTACTATGACAACAGCAACAAGAACAATTACTATTAACGATTACTACTACTATTCCTACTTTACTTCGACAACAGCAACAACAATAATTACTACTCACAGTTACTACTTCTTGTTTAAGTGGTGAAGGGCAATGTTCTCCAAACTTTTTTTCATCACGACCCAGTTTGAATATATATACTTCCTTCACGACCCAGTATACATATTCTATACCTTTATACTTCCGATATGGAAACTAATTCACACACACACACACACACACACACACACACACACACACACACACACACACACACACACACACACACACACATTTTTTTGAATTGTTGTTCATACATCTGTTTACGATGTGGCAACCCAGTAAACAAAAGCTAGCGGCCCAGTATTGAGTCCCGATCCGTACTTTGAAGAACCCTGGCATAAAGGACATAACAAGGGTGACGTAAATAGAATTCTCAGGGTCAGTAATCAGGACAGAACAAGAATTTAATAGGTTTAAGTTTGGAAAGTTAGATTTAAAAGAGAGATAGGAAGGAATTAGTTCTTCAGTAGAGTATTATAAATGAATGAAAAGACGCCAAATGTTAGCGCTGAATAATTATTAAGAAGCTTTTAAAGAAGATTAGACAAATTTATGGGTAAGAAAAATAGGTGTAAATAAGTACGTGTGTGTAATGCAGAGACTGCCCCTGTAGAGCTGATGGTTGTTTGTAGCTTCCCTTAGTCTCTTATGTTCTTATATTTTTATGTTTTTCTACAACGATAACAGTAGCAGCAGCACCACCACCACCACCAACAACAACAACAATAACAATGACAACAGCATGAACAACAAAGATAACAGCAAAAATGATGATTATATATGGTTCTTTTTTTCACCAGTACGCATCGACAACTTCATCCAATAGAAATGCATTGAATGTTCAGCAAACAAATAAAGGTAAAAAAAATATGAACGATCATGTAATTAAAACTATCGATTCTCCAGCAACAGTTAAAAAAGGCATACAGCAACCTGAACTGAATATGCAATACAATATATGCATTAATACAAGGAAATAAAAAAGATAAAATATTTGTTGTTTTTTCGACTGTACAGAAGCTGAATTTTGAATGATATATAGAAGAGAAAGAGTAAGAAGAGAGAGAGGAGATGTAGGGGGAGAGGAAAGAGGATGAAGAGAAGGCTGGCATGGAAAAGGAGGAAGAGAAAGAAGAACAGGAGTAGAAGAAAAAGACGACACCGTAAGTAAAAATGTAAATGAACGGTGTAAAAGAAAAAAAAGAAGGAAAGAATAATGCAAGAGTCAAAGTGAAATAGGAGAAGAGAGGAGAATAAAGGAAAGAGAAGGTAAGAGTGAGAAATGATAATAGACCTTTGCAGAAATATTATGAGGGAGAGGTTGACAAGAGAGAGAGAGAGAGAGAGAGAGAGAGAGAGAGAGAGAGAGAGAGAGAGAGAGAGAGAGAGAGAGAGAGAGAGAGAGAGAGAGAGAGAGAGAGAGAGAGAGAGAGAGAGAGAGAGAGCCTTCTATTCATATATATTGGGCGTGAGCAAAAGGAAGAGAGATGGTAATGTGAGAGAGAGAGAGAGAGAGAGAGAGAGAGAGAGAGAGAGAGAGAGAGAGAGAGAGAGAGAGAGAGAGAGAGAGAGAGAGAGAGAGAGAGAGAGAGACTGAAAAAAATGCAGGTCAGTTAGATATAACATGCCAGAAAGAAAGGAAATCAAATAAACAATGAAATAAGAATGAAAAAAAAGAGGAGGAAGAGAGAAGAGAAAAAAGTGACAAAAGAAAAACATCCAGAGATAATAAATTTCTTCTACAATCTCTCTCTCTCTCTCTCTCTCTCTCTCTCTCTCTCTCTCTCTCTCTCTCTCTCTCTCTCTCTCTCTCTCTCTCTCTCTCTCTCTCTCTCTCTCTCTCTCTCTCTCTCTCTCTCTCTCTCTCTCTCTCTCTCTCTCTCTGTAACACTGAGGGGAATTAGAAAACATGATAAAAATAAAAAAATATATAAATAAATAATAATAATGATAATGGTGATAATAATAATAATAATAATAATAATAACTAATAATAATGATTTATTATTATTATTATTATTATTATTATTATTATTATTATTATTATTATTATTATTATTATTATCATTATTATTATTATTACTATTATCATCATTTTGTTTACCATTATTATGTTTACATCTTAATTTATTAGTTTATAAATTTATTTATTCACAGATTTCTTAAGTTATTTCAAGAAGTGCACTTTTTTTTTCTCTCACTTACTCGTTTCGTTTCTCTTTTTGTTTATCGTCACTTTATTTTACTCCGTCTTCTGAGTTTTCATTTACTGACAAATAACGTTAAAATTTTTATTTTTTGTTTGTTTCTTTCTTCCTTGTCCTCACCTGTTTTCACTCCCTATGTTTCCTTTCATCCTTTCCTTTTCTTTCCTCAATTTGAATGCATTTATATACATTTCGTCTGTATTTAGTCATATATCTTTTTTTTTCTTCCATCCTTCGCTGTGTTTCTTTTGTCTTTCCATGCATCCACTCATATATTAATTTATTTTCTTTCCTCCGTTTGTTCTGTTCCTTCTCTACTTTTCATCTTTTATTTCTCTCGGTTTTTTTCTTTTTCCAGTATTTTCTCCTATTTTTTTCTGTTCATTTCAATCTTAAGTATGAGTTTTTTTTTTACCATTTTTATTTTCTATTTTACAAAATTACTTTTCCTTTTCTGTCGATATGAATACTTTTTTACGTCACTTTCTTAATCATTATTTTAGGTGATATTTTTGTTAATGTTTTTTTTTTTGTAATTTTTTTCACCCTCCTCTCGTTCCTGAATATATCTTAATTTCTAGTATTTATCTTTTTTACTCTTATTTTTCTTGTTATTTTATCTTGTTTTCTCTTCATCCTTTTCCCACTGCTCAACTTCTCTTACTAATCTTACTTTTACAGAAATGTACATTTTCACATCACCATTTTGTATATATATATATATATATATATATATATATATATATATATATATATATATATATATATATATATATATATATATATATATATATATATATTTCATACTAGAAAACAATGTACCTTTTTTTTGTCCAAGGTAAATAATTTCTTTCCCATGCCTGTCTCCTCTATTTTTCTAGCTCTTTTATCTCTCTCTCTCCCTCTCCCTCTCCCTCACCCTCCTCTGCCTCCCTCTCCTTCCCTCTCTCCATCTCTCTCCCTCCCTCCAACCATTAAAGTATATCTACCCTCTCTCTCTCGCTCTCTCTCTCTCTCTCTCTCTCTCTCTCTCTCTCTCTCTCTCTCTCTCTCTCTCTCTCTCTCTCCCTTTCCTTCACCCTCCTTCTGTCCCTTTTCTCTCTCTCTCTCTCTCTCTCTCTCTCTCTCTCTCTCTCTCTCTCTCTCTCTCTCTCTCTCTCTCTCTCTCTCTCTCTCTCTCTCTCTCTCTCTCTCTCTCTCTCTCTCTCTCTCTCTCTCTCTCTCTCTCTCCCTCCTTCTGTCCCTTTTCTCTCTCTCTCTCTCTCTCTCTCTCTCTCTCTCTCTCTCTCTCTCTCTCTCTCTCTCTCTCTTGATATAAAGGTCCTAGTAACCATTTCCATTTGCTAAGAGGAACTCACACCCTCCCCGTTCTCTTCCTTTTATTTCCTCCTCTTCCTCCTCCTCCTCCTCCTCTTCCCTCTCCTCCTCCTCCTCCTCCTCCTCCTGCTCGACCTATTCATCTTCCTTTCTCTTATGCTTCTCGTTCCCATCTCTTCATTCTTCCATTCTTTCTTATTTCTCTTTTCCTTTTGTTGTTGTCCTCTTTCTCTCTTACCGTTTTCAGAAGATTTTTACTTTATTTTCGTACGTTTTCCTTCTTCCTTTATCATTCCACTACTGTCGTTTGGGTTGTTGTTGTTGTTGTTGTTGTTGTTGTTGTTGTTGTTGTTGTTGTTGTTGCTATTCATATACCTCGTACTCCTCCTCTTCTTTTGCCTCTTACATCTCGTACATTATTAAAGCTTGAAAATATGGCTCGGGGAGAGAGAGAGAGAGAGAGAGAGAGAGAGAGAGAGAGAGAGAGAGAGAGAGAGAGAGAGAGAGATGGATAGACAGATGGAATTTAAGTGGACATATGCTTTCTCTCTCTCTCTCTCTCTCTCTCTCTCTCTCTCTCTCTCTCTCTCTCTCTCTCTCTCTCTCTCTCTCTCTGTCTGTCTGTCCCCTTCCTCCCTCCCTCTCTCTCTCTCTCTCTCTCTCTCTCTCTCTCTCTCTCTCTCTCTCTCTCTCTCTCTCTCTCACTTTTCCCCCTCTTTTTCCCAAGGGATGGACACATGCCTCTCTCTCTCTCTCTCTCTCTCTCTCTCTCTCTCTCTCTCTCTCTCTCTCTCTCTCTCTCTCTCTCTCTCTCTCTCTCTACATCATGTATATCTTCGACATTAACCTGTGCTTTCTTTCTAATTTTTTGTTCCTTCGTTCTTTACAACCACGAATCACCAATACTACGATGAACAAGGGAAGATTCACCACCGATGGCCTTCGCTGACTGACCCAACACAAAGCATCTAATCATCCCAGCCTCTGTATTGGCGGATTAGTCGTTAGTGGTAGGATGGTATTTCTCTCCTTGCCACGTGGGAGGGGGAGAGAGAGAGAGAGAGAGAGCGGTAATTCTCCTCTCCTCGCCTCCATTAAAGCCATCTTGTTATTTCGTCACATGCATTGAAACATTTAACTAGGAAGGTTTATTTTTATTATCTTTCCAATAACGCTTGGCAAAGAGAAGGGTGGTGAAGAGGAGGAGGAGGAAGAAGAGAAAGTGGAGGAGGAGGAGGAGGAGAAGGAGGAGGAGTGAGGCTTGAGAGGAATGAGCTAGGAGGAGGGAGAAGATTAGATAGAGGAAGGAGAGAAATAGAACGAGGAAAATAAAGAGGAAAAGAAGAAGAAAGAAGTGGACGACGAGTGGGAAGAGGAGGAGGAGGAGGAGGAGGAGGAGGAGGAGGAAGAGGATGTGGAAAACTAGGGAGAGAATAAGAAAAAGACGATGTGAAGAAGGAGGATAAAGAAGACTAAAAAGAGGAGGAAGAAGGCACCGTGGTAGAGGGAAAAGGATAAAATAATTAAGAAGAGGAGGAGGAGGAAGTAGAAAATAAAAAACTGTGTTGAAAAGGAAGACTACGAGAAGGAGGAGGAAGCTGGAGACGAAGGAGAAAGAAAAGAAAAGAGAAACAAGAGAAGGAGGAGGAGGAGGTAGGGGAGGAGGAAAAGGAGGAGAAAGATGAGGAGGAAGAGGGAGAAGAAAAAGAAGACGAAGAAGAAGAAGAAGAAGAAGAAGAAGAAGAAGAAGAAGAAGAAGAAGAAGAGGAGGAAAGGAGGTGCCAAGGACTAATAATATTTGTAATTACTTAATGGAAGGATTAGTGAGAGAGAGAGAGAGAGAGAGAGAGAGAGAGAGAGAGAGAGAGAGAGAGAGAGAGAGAGAGAGAGAGAGAGAGAGAGAGAGAATCCTTCACTAGTTATATTCACTTAAATAATAAAAAAAAATATTGCGTTTTCCCTCCCATTGTTTACTCCTTTCTACTTCCTACCTTCATCTTTACTTCTCTAATTTGCATTCCTTTAGCCGTTCTCTCTCTCTCTCTCTCTCTCTCTCTCTCTCTCTCTCTCTCTCTCTCTCTCTCTCTCTCTCTGTCATTATGGTGGTTGTGGACGAGCACTTTATGAGAGAGAGAGAGAGAGAGAGAGAGAGAGAGAGAGAGAGAGAGAGAGAGAGAGAGAGAGAGAGAGAGAGAGAGAGAGAGAGAGAGAGAGAGAGAGAGTAAAAGTCATTAAGAAACAACACGTACAAGAATTAGTAAATGGGAAGAGAGGAGGAGGAGGAGGAGGAGGAGGAGGGCAACGACGACAACGACAACGAAGAAGAAGAAGAAGAAGAAGAAGAAGAAGAAGAAGAAGAAGAAGAAGAAGAAGAACAACAACAACAACAAAAACAACAACAACAACAACAACAATAACAACAACAACAACATAATTTGGAAACAAAAGAGGAGGACGAGGAGAAGGAGGAGGAGGAGGAGGAGGAGGAGGAAGAGGAGGAGAAGGATGAGCAGGAGGTGAAGGAGAAGGAGAAAGATGATGAAAAAACAAAACTATAATATTTATAAATGCGGTATTGT
>NC_087196.1:3530857-3540857 GCF_035594125.1 Scylla paramamosain | reverse complement strand
GATCTTCTTGTCTTGGTAATTGTATGCTTCCCCTCCTTCCGAGGCCTCTCGCTGTACAAGATCTTTTTTACTATGTCTCATCCTTATTCTGTCCGCCTCCCTGATGCAAGAGTTTACCCAATATTTTCAAATTTTTCATACTTTTCCTGGTAAACTCTGGAAATCCCTGCCTGCTTCTGTGTTTCCTCCTTCGTACGAGCTTGAACTCCTACAAGAGGAGAGCGTTCGAAACACTTGTCCTCCAAGTTTTGGATAATCCATTTGGTCTGTTCTCTTGAGGAGCTGGAACCTCGGTGGGCTTTTTTTTTTTTTCTTCCTTTTTCTATTTTGTTGCTCTTGGCCAGAGACCCTCTTACATAAAAAAAATAATAATAATAATAATAATGATAAAAATGAGATCAGAAGGGCTGTAGCCGGTGTTTTAGAACGAAAACCGGTGTTTTAGAAAGAGACCGAAAAAAAAAAAAAAATTAAATAAATAACAATAATAAAGAAGAAGAAAAAAAAAAAAAAAAAGAAAATCGGATCAGAAAAGTCGTCATTATGAACTGAACTTTTTCCCTCTCCATTCGGAATGTTTTGATCGGTACACTATTTTCGCTGTTTCCATTTTCGCTGTTTCCATTTACTTATCTGTTTATTTATTTATTTCACTGACGATACGCGCGCTTTGCTGTTTTTCGAATCAATGTTTTCACTAAAACTTTTTTCTCTTTAAGGGAATGTGTTGATCACCACTTTAAATTCATTTATCTAATGTTTTCCCTCTTATTTGAGCAGAACTGACGAGTTTGCTTACATGGCGACGCTTTGCTTTTTAGAGAATCTTTATCATGAACAAGCTTCTCTTCACCTCACATTATTGATAAACACCAGATCTGTATATTCATTCATCCACTGATTTATTGGTGTATGATTTCCACTTCCAAACAAGCATTATTGAAAAATTTGATTTCATTTAGACGTGCTTTTGGTTCACTTTCAATGCTGATAAAACTTTCATGTTCTTTACAGTAATGACAGACTCCCAGTTTTGCTATTTATTTGTATATGTAATTATTTAATTAGTTAGTCACGTATCTATTCATTCATTTATCAATTCTTTTTTCTTTTTACTTGCAACTATTCATGTTCTCCTATTTGTCCAATTCTTATTTTAAACAAACTTTTTCGTAACTTTCTTTTTCTAATTCTTCACAATTTTGTTTAACTAATTTTGCTTTATTTCCACTTTTCTGTTTTATTGTCATCTTTTTTTTCTTTTATTGGTTCAGCAGCTTTCTTTACTAACCTTATACCTAGAGCTACATTTTCATTTTACTTTAATTTTCCATCTATTTTTAAGTGCCAATTTCCTTCACAATATCAACATCTTATTAATATCACTAATTTGCTTTTATTATAGCTTTTACTTTTCATTTATGGACTTATTTTATCAATTATCAAGCGTCATTCACTTGTCTGTCTTCGTCTACACGCTTTATTTTTGTTGAAATTCATATTATTAGCATTTTTTTTATCTTCCTCAATTTATTTTTATGTTTTATCTCTTTCATTTACTTACGAACCTTTCTTGAATTATTCTTTACACAGGAAACGCGTTGATTCAGGTAAACCATCACAACAAAATTTTCTTGTTCAGGTTTTTATTTATTTTTTTTTGCATTAATTTGCCATTATCGTTCGGCGTATTGAATTATACTATCCCTTTTTTTGTATTTTGTATTATTCGTGTGATTCCTGCCTGTTTACTTTTTTCTTAATTTGTGAATGTGATCTGTTACCAATTATATTACCCTTCTGTTACCGTATTTTTTTTTTTAATAGATCATGAAAATCTGAATTAATATGTATTTTCTATTTATTTAATTAATTTTATATGTTAGAAAATGATAATATATTTACACGAATTAATTACTTAATTTAGCTATTTAATTTCACTCCATTTTATTGTCTTCTCTCCTTCTTTAACACCATTCAGGAGTTTGTTTCCTTTTGAACTTAACTTTGCTGTTTTTAGAATCATTGTCGTTAACCAATATTTTCCTTATAATAATCAGCGCCCTGTTTCTATATATATATATATATATATATATATATATATATATATATATATATATATATATATATATATATATATATATATATATATATATATATATATATATATATATATATATATTATTTGTTTTCTTCATGCACTTGTGTTTTATTGAATTCTAATAATAATTGCATATCTACTAATTATTCTGTAGACGTAAGGTTTGTTGGGTTATGGTGATAAGGGCAAATGTAAGTTCATGACACGAAATAATATACACCTTAATTTGCACCCAGACAGGCGTGTGTGAGATGAGTCTCCCTTGATCTTTGACATGGGTTCTTATGCGGATTACATGCGACTCTTCCCGCTTAATGGCATTATCATGTAACCACGCCCGTGAAGCTGGTAGTTGGTACAGTTGTACAAGAGGCGTTGCGATCTAAGGAAAAAGTCTACCTGGACGTAAGGCAAACACTTCTTGTTATAATGACGCCACGTCTCATCTCTCAAGGAACACAAATACCTGGGTGTTTTGTTTGCCCCACTCAGCTGTGCAGTTCTAACATGTGCTGCGTGGTCGTTGTTGCTGCGCCTCATCTCCTACATGATACTGATAATCATAAAATCGGGAGAAAACAGTCGAGTCTTTTCATCAACATACTTTTATTCAATTTCTTTATATTTATATAATTTTCGCACGTCATTCACGCCTCTGTTTACACAGCGCCGCCCTGCCATTGGTCGCTGCCGCCACTCTCCACCCAATGGGATGAAAACACGGGTGGGTAACTTTATGGAGTGTTTTCAGGCGGCGGGCAGCGTTCAGCATTACGCTTATTAACTCTGAACGCCCGCCGAACGAACGAACGATTTCAGACCCGGAACGAAAACGAAACAAAGAGAATTCTACCTCGATATACCTATTTTCTCAACAACATTTTTTACAAGGGATATGTAATTGAAAAAAAAAAAAAATAAAAAAAACACTTACGAATAAAAAATTAAAAAAAAAAGTGTACGCGCTAGAAAATAAAGAACATTTTAAGAATACACTTTACTAAAGCGCACCACACAACACTTGGATCCCCTGTGTGGTGAAGCCTGCAGCCAGCACCACCAAGTTTATTAACTCTGAACAGTGTGTCTGTGAGAGAATGAACGATTTGAGACACGGGTCCGTATTCTTAGGTGTACTGGACTCCCAGAAGGCTATTTGCATTTTCAAAGGCTAAAAAGACAACTTAGTATGGTTCTGAACTCATAAGAAATATTTTAAAGGCTACAGACATTATTAATTCAGTTCTGGGTTCTCCTAACAACAATTTTCAAAGGATTCTCATGATATTTTCTCCTATTGATGATGCAGAATCCTTGTTACGCTCTCATGACAATCATGCATGCTTCCTTAAAAACTTTAATAATTTTTCACTAGAGTTTTTTTTTTTTTTTAAGTTTCGAATCCTTCTTGAATTATCACTATTAGCATGGACTCTCTTGAAAGCCCTGGCAACTCCAGCAAGTGCATGCTAAAACTACAGTAGCAATATTTTTATTGACTTCAATTTATTTATTTTTATTTACGTATGTATTTATTTATACCTTTATTTTAATTTATCGATATACTTATCTATTTAATTTATTTATTGTTTTACGTGTCAGGGAGGCTGGTCGAGAGCATATAGACAAGACGCCAATATGTTTGAGAATGCAGACCTCGGAAAGAACGGAAGAGAAATAACGGGAAACTGAGCTCGGAATGAATGTATAAAGTCTGTATGTTGTAAATGGTTAAATGGAAATTGTTAAGTGGAAAGTGAACCCAAGCGAACGAAATGCAGCGAGAAATGTGTGTACGAGTGTTTGTTGTTTTGTTTTGAGTGAGTGAAAGATGATGGTGATAGTGTGTGTGTGTGTGTGTGTGTGTGTGTGTGTGTGTGGATAGGTGGGTGGTAGTGTGTGAACATGTGTTTGGGTGATGGTGATTGTGTGTGTGTGTGTGTGTGTGTGTGTGTGTGTGTGTGTGTGTGTGTGTGTGTGTGTGTGTGAACGTGTTTGAGCAGAAAGGAAATAGGAGTAATGATGAAATGGTTAAGGGAATGTGGTTGTTGAAAGGTAGTGAAGATTGACATGATGAAGGAAGAGTAAAATAAATACAAGTTAATGAAAAGGAAATATCTGATTGGTGATGCAAAAAGAAGAAAATAGGAAGATTTACAGGAAAAATGAAAATGAAGATGGAGAAGTGAAAGGAAAGGAAGTTAAGTATGGATGTGAAAAGCAAATGAATAGTTGAGGCAAAAACTGAATATTAAGATAAAAAAATAATGAAAAACGAATAGCTGAAGGGAAAAAAAATGAAGATGAAAAGATGGATAAGGCAGAGGAAAGCGAAAAGTTGAAGAGAAAACAAGGGACCAATGACGGAAAGATTAAAGGAAAATGAGCTGCTGATGGGAAGCTGATGATGAACCAGTTAGTAGTTGGAGAGAAAATTTGTGAATGATATAAAATAACTGGCAGAGGAAAAAATATAATGGTAACAAGACATTGAAGGTCATGATGAAAAAAAAAAAAAAATAACGAAAAGAGAAAGTCTGTGATGGATAACTTTGAATGTTTGTTGCTGAAATTTGGGCATAATGATAATAATATATATATATATATATATATATATATATATATATATATATATATATATATATATATATATATATATATATATATATATATATATATATATATATATATATATATGGTAAAATGTAAGGAAAAATAAGAGAAATGAAATTGGACTCAGATGTAACAAACCAAATATTCTGTAAAAAAAAAAAAAAAGAAAAAAAATGCAAGAATTTCATCAAACGAAGAATCTTGAAAAGTGAGTTTGGAATAAATTGAGTATTGAAATCGTGGAAAGTTGAATATCTTTGTGAAAAAAAAAGTTTTAAAAAGGCAATTATCTGACTTATTTTAGAGGGGAGTTTAGTGCTCGGGATCAAATAATAATGATGAGGAAGACGAAGAGGAGGAGGAAAGATTTGAAGTGCTGTATCGTTATTATAAGGAAAATTTCTCTCTCTCTCTCTCTCTCTCTCTCTCTCTCTCTCTCTCTCTCTCTCTCTCTCTCTCTCTCTCTCTCTCTCTCTCTCGTTTGTTTCTCTTTAAAACACACGACTCGTTATATATAAAGCTTTTACTACTACTACTACTACTGCTGCTGCTGCTGCTGCTGCTGCTGCTGCTGCTAGTCCTACCACTCCTACCACCACCACCACCACGTACTACTGCTGCTGCTGCTAGTCCTACTACTCATACCATCACCACCACCACTTACTGCTGCTGCTGCTGCTACTACTACTACTACTACTATTACTCCTGCTACTCTTGGTGTTGATGCTGCTGCTACTGTTACCAAAACTACTACTACCGCTGCTGCTGCTACTACTACTTACTACTACTACCGCTGCTACTACTTACTGCTTACTACTGCTTACTACTTCTACAAGAGAAGGGTTAATACTGTAGCTTCTTGTAGCTTCTTTTTTGCTCTGTTCCTATGCCCTTCTTTCACTGCTATTACTAACCTCACCACCACCACCACCACAACTAAACCCACGATCACCAAGCCCATTATTATTATTATTATCATTATTATTATTATTACTAGTACTACTAAAATAACGCACACTTGCATTGGCATATTACTAATTAGAGAGCAGAATGTAAACATGTTCAGCTGGCAAGAGTATTATAACAATGGGTAATTAGTTGATTGACAATGGGCCTAGAAGACACCGGTGATAGATAGAAACTTAGATATATAGACAAATCGATAGATAGACATACGTACGTACATACATAAATTGGTAGATTGGGAGATCGATAGGTAGACAGATTCATATATATATATATATATATATATATATATATATATATATATATATATATATATATATATATATATATATATATATATATATATATATATATATATATATATATATCAGAGGTGAAAAGGGAAAATATATAATCAGAGGTGAAAAGGGAAAACATTCAGAGTTCTTTCTTTTCTTGACTTTATTACTTGCAACGTTTCAACTTCACAGAAGACATCATCAGACTAAAATATATAGTTATATGTACAATACATTGTACATATTGTACATATATTGTACAATATTAAAAAATAATAGAAAAATAAGGGGAAAAAAACACAAGAGGGGACAATAATAAAAACAAAAATAAAAAGCCAACATATGTGTGACAGTGCGTCACATTGTTAAATAAAAAAAATTATGAAAACCAGCAAAGATATTGTTTGGTGCAATAGTGGTACATGTTGGAAAAACTAGGCGAGTATCTAAGTAAAACAAACCTGTCGAGCACTCGCTGGTAGAAAGGTGAGGACTGACGGAGAGTGGTGTTGTGAGAGTTACATCGACTACTAGCTCAGAAACCGAAGCTCCGAGCAAAGGTTTATAAGAGGTACAACTGGGATGATGATGATAGGCTATTTAATTCAGGTTTTAAGTGTTTAATATAAACAGCTTCTAATATTTTAATGTTTGTATGTGCATCTGCTTCATGTAATATTCTGAAGTCTTTTTCCGAAAATGGATGGCCATGGTCGTGTGTGTGTGCGTGCTTAGTGGCGGGAGAGGGGGATGAGATGGTTGTTTTTGTGCACGTGTCGAATTACTTTTATGTTCACTAATTCTATGTGTAAGATTCCTCTTGGTTTGTCCAGTATATCGAATCTTACAACTCGAAGAATTAAATTCATAAATGATGTTAGAGATGAGTCCAATAGGGATAATGTCTTTAAATTTAAAGAAAGAAGCAATAGTAAAGTTATTAGTGAAGACGAAATTGAATTTAGTGTCGGGTATTGTGTTTTAAGTATGGTACTAAGTCTTTTTCTAATAGTATAACTAAGGTGACCGTAGTAAAATCATTTTATGTATTTCTTAGGTGTCATTAGAGGAAGGATTATTGAATTTACTGGCTAGAAGGTTGCAGATAGTATTATTGATGGTGCTTAGCGGAAAACCGTTATTATGGTAAAAAAAATCCTTAAAAAGTTAACCTCGATGGTAAAACGTAAACCAGTTTGAAGAAAGACTGCAGCAATGATGCAGGAGAGTTCTTAAAGCATTCATCTTAAATAACTGAGGAATAAAAGAAAGATAATTAATCCTCAAACCAGTGACAGTTGGTTTGCGGTAAACTGCTGTGTGCAATTGATTATTATAACGAGTCACCAGTACATCTCAAAACGCGATAGAGCAATTGTTGTCTGTGTCGCATGTGAATTCATTATTGGGGTGTTTTGAATTAAGATAGCTAGGGAATTTGGGTATGTTTTGCGATTGTTTGAATAAAAGGAAGGTGTCATCAACGTATCTTCTGTAAAACATGGCTTTGTATTCACTAGGCAGTCATTCAGCCAGTTGGTTTCATGGTGACGTGCATTTCATATGCTTTCTGTTATCCTAAAGCTCGTAAAGCTTGGCTCAGTTCAGCTTGTTCCCATGCTGTCCAGGATAAAGAGGCAGGTCGCAGACAACATTCCCCTCCACCTCCTGAAAGCCATGTCTTTTATATTTCAGACGAAATCATGTCAAACATATTCTCCAACTTGCAAAAAACTATTTCATCAAAAGGAAATGTCAAATTTTTCTTCTTCATCTTTTTCACATTTTGTTTTATACAGACAATTCCACGGAAATCTTGCATTTCCTTCTTCTCTAAAAGCTTAACTCTACTCTCAGGCTTTCCTCACAACGTCATTTTGGATGATTCAGGGTTTGTTCTTCCTTCACATCCGTCCTCTGACGATATATTTTACCTAATATAGAAATTCTTTGTAATGATGTTTTCTATGCTATATCTGCTCTTGATCCTCGGTGGGCTTATTTTATAGTCCTGATGGAATCCCTCCTAGCTCCTGCTCCTGTGCTCGCTCCTTGCTTGATCAAGGTGGTCAGTGCCTCAGAATCTCAATTCCTTTATCTATCTACCCGACAAAACCTTCCAGACTCCACCCTGTTCTTCAGTGACACTCAACTCTCCCATTCCTCTACATTGAACTAGTAATTTAAGTAAGTTAGTAAGTAAGTTAGGTGTTCTGTGTTATCTCCAATACTTTTTATCTTCCTGGTTGATTACTGTATAAAGAGGTCTTGTCCGTCCAGGTATGGAGAACTGCTCTCACATGCGGGAAAGTTCAATTCATACAGCCCTCCCAAACGAGGGAGTCGATAGCATTTCGTCGCATCGATTCCTTTCCTCTAACACATATCTGGATTCTTTTACTCACCAGTGCAACATTGCTTCTCTTAACATTTTCTACCATTATTTCCGTGGCTACGGCTCTTCCGAAATTCCAAACCACATGCCTCATCTCTTCCTCTTGTCACGCTGCGCAAAATTTTCTTCGAGCTCTCATTCCTGTGCTGCTCACCGTAATAATATAACAATTAATCTATATCTTCACTCTTTAATTTTTCACCGATAAATGGCATAATACTTTCTTGCGTCTTTCCTTATATTTTTATGTTCCTTTAATGCTAGGAGCCTAGTCAGTTACCTTAAATATATTAAAATTATTCGTTATTTCTTTCACCTCACAGAAATAACACCAAATATAAAGAATAACAATATAAAAAGTGGTATAACATTTTTTTGGATAAAGCAGTACACAGGCCCCACGGCTTACAACTCACCGTGCTGACGTTAAGCTTGAAGCCGTCGGCCGGGAGCGTCACCACGGTAGGATCACCTGGCTTGTAAGAAAAGAACTCGATATCGTTAAAATACCACTTGAGGGAGTAGATGTTCTTGTTGGGCGACCACTCGCACTCCAACTCTGCCTCCTCGCCCTTCTTCACGTACTGCGGCACGAACAGGGACGTGATTTTGACTTCGTCCGTGTTCACCCAGTAGTCGTCAGTGGCGTGGCTGTCCGTGTGTTGTTCCTGTGGTAATGGCGGCTGTGGTGGCTGTGGTGCTGCTGCCGCCTTGCCCACTCTAAGGCCTGGAGAAGAGAAAGAGGTAGAGCTTGGGTCAATGAGAGAGAGAAAGAGAGAACACAAGAACATAAGAACATAAAAAATATTGAAGCTGCAAGAAGCTACCAGGCCTACACGTGGCAGTCCCCTGTATGAAATATACCTACCTATTTCCACTTATCATCCCCACCCATAAATTTCTCTAGTCTGGTCTTAAAACTCCCTAATGACTCAGTACTAACTAACAACGTGATTACTGAATTCGTTCCATTCATCTACCACTCTATTTGAGAACCAATTCTTTCCTATCTATTTTTTAAACCTAAATTTTTCAAGCTTGAACTCGTTATTTTCTAGTTCTGTCCTGGTTGCTGATCCTAAGAATTTTGCTTACATCTCCCTTGTTATAACCCTTATATCACTTAAAGACTTCTATCAGGTCCCCTCTTAACCTACGTCTCTCTAAAGAATGTAAATTTAATAGCTCCAATCTCGCCTGGCAAGGAATACTCCTCATCCCCTGTATCCTTTTAGTCATCCTCTTCTGTACTGATTCTAATAGACCTATATCCTTCCTGTAATGTGGGGACCAGAACTGCACCGCGTAGTCTAGATGAGGTCTGACCAGCGCCAAATATAACTTTATTATTATTTCGGGCCTTCTACTTTTAACACTCATAAAAACGAGTCCTAATACCCTATTTGCCCTGTTTCTGGCCTCTATGCATTACTTTCTTAGACGGAGTTCAGAGCTAACTATAACTCCTAAATCTTTTTCGTATCCTGAACCTACCAGAGTTTCGTTGCTTATTGTGTACCTACTGTGTGGGTTTCCTCTACTTAAGCTAAGTACTTTGCATTTGTTGATATTATTTGCCATCTGTCTGTCCATTCGTTTATCTTATCAAAATTTGCCTGCAAGGCAGTGGTATCCGAATCTGACCTA
>NC_087196.1:3523357-3525857 GCF_035594125.1 Scylla paramamosain | reverse complement strand
TCTCTCTCTCTCTCTCTCTCTCTCCTTATTTTACATAATTTCTCCGCACTCTTTTCATTCTTTTCATCGGCACTTTTTCCATAAGTTTTGGCGCCGCCATTAGCAGCCGTCCAGACCACTTACACGCGAAGACTGACCTCATTGCTTACTCGTCATGGCGCCATTAAAACTTTCTTTCTCTCTCTCTCTCTCTCTCTCTCTCTCTCTCTCTCTCTCTCTCTCTCTCTCTCTCTCTCTCTCTCTCTCTCTCTCTCTCTCTCTCTCTCCTTATCTATCAATCCATCTATCTATCCACCTCCATCTTATCTCTCGCTCTCTGTTGTCTCATTATTTTCATTATTTTCTATTGATTTCACACACACCCACTCTCTCTCTCTCTTCTCTCTCTCTCTCTCTCTCTCTCTCTCTCTCTCTCTCTCTCTCTCTCTCTCTCTCTCTCTCTCTCTCTCTCTTTGCGCCTTTTACTCCCGTAACATCCCGATTAATCTTGGGATTTATAATGATTGGAGAGACTGGATTCCAACTCGATGGTGCGGATTAAGCTTTATGTGAGAGAGAGAGAGAGAGAGAGAGAGAGAGAGAGAGAGAGAGAGAGAGAGAGAGAGAGAGAGAGAGAGAGAGAGAGATAGCTAGTTCATCCTCCTCGCCCTAATACCATCAGGACAGGAAGACTCACATCCTCTCCTCTCTCTCTCTCTCTCTCTCTCTCTCTCTCACTCTCTCTCTCTCTCTCTCTCTCTCTCTCTCTCTCTCCTTCAGTCTTTCTTTTACTTACTCTTTCTCCTTTTCTTGTATTTTTTAACATTTCTCTTCTTTTCCTCTGTCTTATTTTCTTCATTATCTTCCGATATCGCTCTTTCCTCTCCTCTTTCGTTCTCTTTCTTTTCAATCTCAATCTTCTGTCTATCAATTCCCTTTCTTTCATCCACACTCTTTCTTTCCTCTCTTTTTTTCCCTTTTCTGTTATTGTCCCAACCTCATAATGCTCTCTATCTCTCTCTCTCTCTCTCTCTCTCTCTCTCTCTCTCTCTCTCTCTCTCTCTGCGCGCGTTAACAATACCTAACCCTAACTCTCTCTCTCCTTCTCTCTTTCTCTCCTTCTCTCTCTCTCTCTCTCTCTCTCTCTCTCTCTCTCTCTCTCTCTCTCTCTCTCTCTCTCTCTCTCTCTCTCTCTCTCTCTCTCCTCCCTCTCCCTGTTATGTTTCACGGCATTATCACATTATCTGCCGGCCGCGATCCCATCTTGTGGACACTAATGCGCCTCTCACTCTCTCCCACTCTCACTCATTCTCCCTCTACGCTGCCTCCCCTTCTCATTTTTTTCCTTACTTCCTTTCCCCCTTCTCCTCTCTCTCTCTCTCTCTCTCGTCATCTCTCTCTCTCTCTCTCTCTCTTCTCTCTCTCTCTCTCTCTCTCTCTCTAACACAAATACAAATACACACCTGACCTCTTCTCCAACCTCCCTTTCTCTTTTCTTTCCTCCTCCTCCTCCTCCTCCTCCTCCTCCTCCTCCTCCTTCTCCTCATATTTCCTCTCGCGTCGTGTTCGGTTTAAGGGAGGAAAGAGAACACAAGTTTCTTTTCTTCCTTCTTATGCTCCTCCTCCTTCTCCTTGTTCTTCTTCTCATCGTGCTCCTTCTCCCCTCTTGCTCCGCTTCTCTGATAAAATTTTCTTGTTTTCTCACCTCTTCCCCTTCTCTCTCTCTCTCTCTCTCTCTCTCTCTCTCTCTCTCTCTCTCTCTCTCTCTCTCTCTCTCTCTCTCTCTCTCTCACCCCTTGTATATACAGATAATTTTTTAGCTTGTATGATATTTTTCTTTCTCTCTTTTACTCTTTTTTTTGTCTTTCTTCTTTATTCACTGGTATTCTTGTTTCGTTTATGAATTATCGACTTTGGTTCCTTGTTTTTTTTTATTTTTTTTTTCCGATCATGTTTTTATTTCTAATTATTTTTTTTCCTTATTTATTCGCATTGCTTTTATTTAATTTTCTGGTTTTGTTTAAGTTTTTCCTTCTCTGATTTTTTTGTTTTTCTAATGTTTTCCCATTTTCCTATTTTAACCCTTTTTCACATTTTGCAGTTTGTTTTATTTCTTCACCTTTATTTAAGTTTGTCTGTCTATCTGTCTGACTCTATATTCGTGTCTTTCTGTTTGTTTGTCTGTCTTTCTGTCTGTCTGTCAAACTGTTTGTCTTTCTGTATGTTTTTCTGTCTGTCTGTCTGTCTGTCCGCCTGTCTGCCTGTCTATCTGAATCTCTCTCTCTCATTCTGTTTGTCTATTTGTCTGTCTTTCTCTCTTTTTTATCTTAATGTCTGTATGTCTGTTTTCTTGTGTGTCTGTTAGTCTGTTTATCATCTCTCTCTCTCTCTCTCTCTCTCTCTCTCTCTCTCTCTCTCTCTCTCTCTCTCTCTCTCTCTTCTCTCTCCTTCCTCTCTCTCTCTCTCTCTCTCTCTCTCTCATTTTTGCTTTCGTGTGTTCGTTTATTGTTGTGTCTCATGT
>NC_087196.1:3508357-3520857 GCF_035594125.1 Scylla paramamosain | reverse complement strand
TGGCTGGCCAGTGGAGGAAATCCCCAACACTTGTGCCTGTGGATCACCTAACGATGACAACCACACCATGACGTGTAACAAAGGGGGATTCGTGTGAATTAGTCACGAAGAGGTGAGGGATCTAAGAGCCACTATGTTCAGAGAGGTGTGCCGCGATGTCTCTACGGAACCATTTCTACTCCCTCTGAATGGTGGGCACATGCGGCACAGGGTACCCATCACTACCAACGAGGCTCGAGTAGACATCAGTGCTTGTGGGTTCTGAATGTGAGGATAAATGACTTTCATGGACATACTCATTTTTGACCCGATGCCACTGCGGTCTCTCCCTGTGACCCACTGGAACGAGCCATGTTGTCGCCTGGATAAGGTGCCAGATCTCGTTCTCCCTGCTCAGGTCTGCCCTCTTGTGTCTCAGGGGTACTAGAACCTCTCCCTCCCCGAACACCCACAGATATAACTAACCTCTACTACGAGGCTTTTTTTTTTTTTTATGTGTGAAGGAGGAACACCGACCAATGGCACCAAAAATCTAATAAAAAAAAAAAAAGCCCACTGAGATGCCGGTCCCCGAACAGAATCCGAAGCTGTAGTAAAAAACTGAAGGATAAGTGTCTTGAAACCTCCCTCTTGAAGGAATTCAAGTCATACTCATGTAGAAATACAGAAGCAGGAAGAGAGTTCCAGAGAAAGAACTAAATGATTGAGAATACTGGTTAACTCTTGCATTAGAGAGGTGGACAGAATAGTGGTGAGAGAAAGAAGAGTCTTGTGCAGCGAGGTCGCGGGATGAGGGGAGGCATGCAGTTAGCAAGATCAGAAGAGCAGTTAGCATGAAAATAGCGGTAGAAGATAGATAAAGATGCAACATTGCGGCGATGAGAAAGAGTCTGAAGACAGTCAATTAGAGGAGAGGAGTTGATGAGATGAAAAGCTTTTGATTCCACCCTGTCTAAAAGAGCGGTATGAGTGGAACCCCCCGGACATGTGAAGCATACTCCATACATTTTTTTTTTTTTTTATGTAGGACGGACACTGGCCAAGGGCAACAAAAAAATCCAATAAAAAAAAAAAAAGCCCACTGAGATGCCAGTCCCATAAAAGGGTCCAAACCGGTAGTCAAAAATTGAAGGATAAGTGTCTTGAAACCTCCCTCTTGAAGGAATTCAAGTCATAGGAAGGTGGAAATACAGAAGCAGGCAGGGAGTTCCAGCGGATAAGATGGATAAGAGATAAGGATGGATAAGGCCCTTGTACAGAGTTAGAAGCTAGGGGGGTGAGAAAAACTGGATGAGACGTCTCAGAACACCTAACTTTATAGAAGCTGTTTTAGCTAGAGATGAGATGTGAAGTTTCCAGTTTAGATTATAAGAAAACGACAGACCGAGGATGTTCAGTGCAGGAGAGGGGGACAGTTGAGTGTCATTGAAGAAGAGGTGATAGTTGTCTGGCGTTCTGTGGCTTCCCTGTGTGAACTATTTACTTTCTGAAGGGTTGGACATCTATGAAAAGACGTGGAAAAGTGCAGGGTGATATCATCAGCGTAGGATTGGATAGGACAAGAAGTTTGGTTTAGAAGTTCACTGATGAATAATAGGAAGGGAGTGGGTGATAGGGCAGAACCCTGAGGAACACCATTGTTAATAGATTTAGGAGAAGAACAGTGACCGTCTACCACAGCAGCAATAGAACTGGTATAAAGAAAGCTTGAGATAAAGTTACAGAGAGAAAGATAGAAGCCGTAGGAGGGTAGTTTGGAAATCAAAGCTTTGTGCCAGACTCTATCAAAAGCTTTTGATATGTCTAAGGGAACAGCAAAATTTTCACCAAAATCTCTAAAAGAGGATGACAAAGACTCAGTAAGGAAAGCCAGCAGAGCAGCCTTGACGGAACCCATACTGGCGATCAGATAGAAGGTTGTGAAGTGATAGATGTTTAAGAATCTTCCTGTTGAGGATAGATTGAAAAACGTTAGATAGACAGGAGATTAAATCAATAGGACGGTAGTTTGAGGGATTTTGAGATCACCCTTTTTAGGAACAGGCTGAATGTAGGCAAACTTTTAGCAAGAAGGAAAGGTAGATGTTGAGAGACAGAGCTGAAAGAGTTTGACTAGGCAAGGTGCAAGCACGGAAGCACAGTTTCGGGAACAATAGGAAGTACCCCATCAGGTCCATAAGCCTTCCCAGGGTTTAGGCCAGTGGATCTCAACCTTTTTCTCTCCATTTCCCCCTTCATGAATTCTCAGCATTCGTGTGGCTCCCCTTCATTTTTCTCTCAAATCCCACCCCGACAGAAAAGGTAAAAAAAAAAAAAAAATAAAATAAAATAAATAAATAAATAAATAATAATAAATAAATAAATAAATAAATAAATAAAATAAATAAATAAATAATTGAATGTTCATGAGAACGCCTTTGCTTTATTGCAAAGTTGAGTCATTATTGTTTTTTATATGATAGATTTCTGTGATATACTTAACTTACATTCTGCCTGGGCAGAGTGATGCAAGTTTTTTTATTCAGATTTTTATCATTATTTAGAAATGTATAATTTGTAACACCCCGCCATGGACCCCTAAATTTATCCCATAGCCCCCTTGGGACCATGGCACCTAGTTTGAGAACCACTGATTTAGGCCAACGAGGGCACGGAAAACATCATTGCGAATAATTTTAATAGGTAGCATGAAGTATTCAGCGTGTGGAGAAGAGGGAGGAACAGGCCCTCAAAGGTTTGAGCGAAGAGTTCAGCTTTAGAGATAGATGTGATAGCAGTGGTGCCATCTGGTTGAAATAAAGGAGAGAAAGAAGAAGAAGCAAAGTTATTGGAGATATTTTTGGCTAGATGCCAGATGTCACGAGGGGAGTTAGATCCTGAAAGATTTTGACACTTTGTATTAGTGAAGGAGTTTTTGGCTAGTTGGAGAACAGACTTGGCATGGTTCTGGGCAGATATATAAAGTGCATGAGATTCTGATGTTGGAAGACTCAAGTACCTTTTGTGGGCCACCTCTATATCATGTATAGCACGAGAACAGGATGTGTTAAATAAAGGTTTGGAAGGTTTAGATCGAGAAAAAAAGTGAGAAATGTACGCCTCCATGCCAGACACTGTCACCTCTGTCATGCGCTCAGCACACAGAGACAGGTCTCAGATACGGAAGCAGTCATTCCAAGGGAAATCAGCAAAATACTTCCTGAGGTCCTCGGAACTAGCAGAGGCAAAACGCCAGAGGCACCTCCGCTTAGGGGGATCCTGAGGAGGGATTGGAGCGATAGGGCAAGATACATATATGAGACTGTGATCGGATGAGTCCAACGGAGAAGAGAGGGTAACAGCATAAGCAGAAGAATTAGAAGTTAGGAAAAGGTCAAGAATGTTGGGCGTATCTCCAAGACGGTCAGGAATACGAATAGGGTGTTGCACCAATTGCTCTATGTCATGGAGGATAGCAAAGCTGAAGGTTAGTTCACCAGGATAGTCAGTGAAGGGAGAGGAAAGCCAAAGCTGGTGGTGAACACTGATGTCTCCAAGAATGGAGATCTCTGCAAAAAGGAAGAGTCAGAATGTGCTCCACTTTGGAAGTTAAATAGTCAAAGATTTTTTTTATATTCAGAAGAGTTAGGTGAGAGGTATACAACGCAGATACTCGTAAATTCAGTTTGAGAGTGACTCTGTAGTCGTAGCCAGATGATGGAAATCTCAGAAGATTCAATAGCGTGGGCACGAGAGCAAGTTAAGTCGTTGTGCACATAAACGCAACATCCAGCTTTGGATTGACCATGACAATAGAGAAAGTAGGATGGAACAGAAAAGGGGCTACTGTCAGTTGCCTCAGACACCTGAGTTTCAGTGAGTAAAAGAAGATGAGGTTTAGTAGAGAAGAGGTGGTGTTCTACAGATTTAAAATTAGATCTAAGACCGTGAATGTTGCAGAAGTTAATGAAGAAAAAGTTGAAGGGGGTGTCAAGACACTTTTTGTCGATACCAGAAGAGCAGTCCGACCTGGGGACGTTTGTGGTCTCTTCCCCATATGGGAACTCCGAGGCTGGTGTAGGAGTCGCCATGATCATTTTGAATTTTGAGTGAAGGGTGTGTGTTTAATTAGGTATATGTTGTTTCGTGTGAAGGAATAGAGTTGTCTTTAGAGGGCAGGCTGTGGCTGCGCCCTTGTGTTGTGAAACACAAAGGGAAAAAGTTCAGTGAGGTCACAGCTGGGTTTAATGATAAGTTCACAATTGTGGAGAGTGGGGTTAAGAGTAGATAATATAGAAATATGATTAACGAACAGTCATAAGTTAATATTCAAGACAATACTATTCTTATATATTTTGTAAGGTTAGGTAATAAAGAGTGGGGACGACCACAGTCGTTGGCGAGGTTGGAGCCAATGGACTGTGTTGTGAAGGATAGATATTATCATTCATAAAGGAGTTCCGGCGCAGTCTGGATGGAGGTCCATTTACAGAAGTAGTAGTAGTCTTAGTAGTAGTATTAGGAGTAGCAATAGTCCTAGTAGCAGGAGTTGTTGCAGTAGTAGTAAAATTAGTAATAGTAGCAGTAGTGGTAGTAGTAGTAATAGTAGTAGTAGTAGTAGTAGTAGTAGTAGTAGTAGTAGTAGTAGTAGTAGTAGTTGTTGTTGTTGTTGTTGTTGTAATAGTAGTAGTAATTGCTGTTGTTAATGTTTCTGTTGTTGCAGCAGCAGCAGCAGTAGTAGTAGTATAGTCAACGAACGGTGATCTTGGGTCGTGGCTGCAAAGGCTACTCGGAGAGCGCATCTTACTTAATAGGTGACCGCTCTAAGTCCTCAAACTACCGTTCTATCGCTTTAATTTCTTACCTCTCTAAAATATTTGAATCTATCCTCGATAGGGAGATTCTTAAACATCTATCACTTCACAACCTTCTATCTGATCGCCAGTATGGATTCCGTCAAGGCCGCTCTACTAGTGACCTTCTGGATTTCCTTACTGAGTCATACTCTTTTAGAGATTTTGGTGAAACTTTTGCCGTTGCCTTAGACATATCAAAAGCTTTTGATAGAGTCTGGCACAAAGCTGTGATTTCCAAACTACCCTTCTACAGCTTCTACCCTTCTCCTTTTTCACCGTTCTATTGCTGCTGTGTAGACAGTCACCGTTCTTCTCCTAAATATGACCTTCTAAACCAAAATTCTTGTCGTACCCACTCCTACGCTGGTGACACCAGCTTGTACTTTTCGTAGGCGTCCAACCCTTCAGGAAGATAACATTTCACACATGGAAGCCACAGAACGCCTGACTTCTGATCTCTAAAATTTCTGATTGTTGTAGAGTAAATTAGTAATGTTCAGTGCTTCAGTTCCTCCATCTATCAGCTCAACACAACCTTCCAGACAACTATCCCCTCTTCTTCAATGACACTCAACAGTCCCCCTCTTCTACAACGAACATCCTCGGTCTGTCCTTTACTTACAATCTAAACTGGAAACATCACATCTCGTCTCTAGCCAAAACAGCTGCTATGAAATTAGGCGTTACAAGTCGTCTCCCGCTAGTTTTTGTCACCCATCAGCTGCTAAGTCTGTGCCGCGGCCTCATCCGTCCATGTATCGAGTGCGCTTCACATTTATGGAGGCGTTCCACTCATACCGCTCTTTTGGACAGGGTGGAATCAAAAGCTTTTCGTCTTACCAACTCCTCTCCTCTGACTGTCTTCAACCTCTCTCTCTCTCTCTCTCATCGCTACAATGTTGCATCTCTTGTCGTCTTCTACAGCTATTTTCATGCTAACTGCTCTTCTGATCTTGCTAACTGCATGCCTCTCCTCCTCCCGCGGCCTCGCTGCACATGACTTTCTTCTTTCTCTCACCCCTGTTTTGTTGTTGTTTTATTGTTGTTAGTAGTGTTGTTGTTCCAGAAGGAGGAAGAAGAGAAGGAGAAGGAGGAATGGTTCTTGTAGTTGTTGTTGTAGTAGTAGTAGTAGTAGTAGTAGTAGTAATAGTAGTAGTAGTAGTAGTAGTAGTAGTAGTGGTAGTAGTAGTAATAGAAGTTGTGCTAGTGGTAATAGCTGAAGTAGTATTTGTTGTTGTTGTTGTTTATCTTGTTGCTGTAGGAGGAGAAAGAGGAGGAAGAGGAGGAGGAGGTGGGAAAAAAGTACTTGTAGTAGTAATTGTGGTTGTAATTTTTCGTTCAATTTTTTTTTAAATGTTAATAAGTTATACTATTCATTTTGTAGTTTCTTTTCCCCTTTTCTTCTTGAGCTTTTCCTGTAATTTTTTCTCCCCTTCATTACTGTCTGTCATCGCCTTACCATGCTCCTTTTCCTGTTCATGACCTTCCATTTTTTTTTTCTAGTTTTAATTACTCTCATTATTTTCGGTAAAATTTGCAGGTTTTCATATTTTTTCCCTTCTTCTTCTTCTTCTTCTCTCTTTTCTCCTCATTATTATTACTTTTTAAAATAGCTTTTGGAGATGCTGCGTTTATTAGCCTACCTCCTCTTCCTCTTCTTTCTCCTCCTTTCCTTCCTTCTCCTCTTCGTCCTCTTTCTTCTCCTCCTCCTCTTACTCCTCATCTTTTCACCAGTTATTCAATCTAGTACTTGAATCGAAGTGAGCTTTCCTTTTAACTCCTTCTCCTCTTCCTCCTCCTCCTCCTCCTCCTCCTCCTCCTCCTCATATATCTATACCTCCTCTCATATTTCCCTCCTGCTGTTTCCGCTTTGCTTACTCTCTCTCTCTCTCTCTCTCTCTCTCTCTCTCTCTCTCTCTCTCTCTCTCTCTCTCTCTCTCTCTCTCTCTCTCTCTCTTCCTCCTTCTCTTTCTTCTCCTCCTTTTCCTACTCTTAATTTTCCTCTCTTCATCGCTTTGTCTTGTCTCTGTTTCCATTCTCTTAACTTTCTCATTTTCTTGTCGTTCCTCTCCTCGTTCTCTTCTCATTTTCCCTTTTTTCTCTCTTTTATGTTTTTATTCTGTCTCTTCCTTCTTTGTTATCTTTTGTGTCTGCCTCTCTTAGATTCAGTAATTCTCGTTAATTTCCTCCTTTTTCAATGATATTTTTCCTTATTCCTTTCTTTCCCTTTCAACTTTTCAACCATCCTCTTTCTCTTTTTTCCATATTTGTCTTTTCATTATCATCACCATTATCATCATCATCATCATCATTATTATTATCATTGTTATTATTATTATTATCATCATTATTACTCTCATCTTATTGTCATCATTTTTATCATAATTTTCTTCAACTTTTCTTCTTTTTTCTTCTTGTTTTTTTTCTTCTTCTTCTTCTTCTTCTTCTTCTTTTGTCTTACTGTAGATTTGTAGATTTTTGTTTCCCTTACTTTCTCTTCTTCTTTTATATTTCTCTTGCTATTTTTCCTCTTCTGCTTTGTTTTTTTTGTTTTTTGTTTTTTTCATTGCAGTTTGTTATCTAATTCCCGTGTTCTCAACCAGTCTGCTCTCTCTCTCTCTCTCTCTCTCTCTCTCTCTCTCTCTCTCTCTCTCTCTCTCTCTCTCTCTCTCTCTCTCGTACCGATAAGAAATTTTACGAGCGCCTTAAAACATAATCTTATTCTTTTATCTTCCTTTCCAGTTTATCCTTCTTCTCCTCCTCCTCCTCCTCCTCCTCCTCCTCCTCCTCCTCCTCCTCCTCCTCACTGCTCCCCTGTGGCTGACGTTCTCTCGCAAGGTTGGCAATACTGCAACACTGAATTATAAGGCAGGCGAAGAAGGCGACACTAGCAGTATTACCAACTCCGGGGGGAAATGTTGACGCACACACACACACACACACACACACACACACACACACACACACACACACACACACACACACACACACACACACACATACATACACACGGACGGACGAAGAGAGAGAGAGAGAGAGAGAGAGAGAGAGAGAGAGAGAGAGAGAGAGAGAGAGAGAGAGAGAGAGAGAGAGAGAGAGAGAGAGAGAGAGAGAGAGAGAGAGAGAGCATGACATTCTAAAACAGCAAAATAATTACTTACTGATAAGAAAAAAAAAAAAACATTGAAATTTTAAATCTAAAGTAAGAGTATAGTATTTGAAAATCAATGAAGATAGGCTGATGGAAAGAGACAGACGGTCATAGAGATTTAAAAGACAGAGAAGCAAACAAGAAAAGAGAAAGAGACAGACACACAAACAAACAGAAGGAAAGAACGCAAAAATTACATGATATTCTATTCATCTCGAAGAAAGCAGATGAAGAGAAAGATGGATGAAAGAAAATAAAAAAAGAAAAAATAATGAAAAATAGAAGGAAAAATAGAATAAAAACGAAGGTAAGACAGGAAGAGAAGAAAAATAAATGACGCACACCTGAATAAGGAAGAAGAAAGAGATTTGAGAAATTAAAAGCAGCAAGGGAAGAGAGAGAGAGAGAGAGAGAGAGAGAGAGAGAGAGAGAGAGAGAGAGAGAGAGAGAGAGAGAGAGAGAGAGAGAGGAAAAGTGAGCGAGAGAGAGAAAATGAGGGGCAGGAGGAGAAGTTATGAGCGTCACTTAGAACTGGGGGATCCCTGACTCAGCACAGACGGTGACGGTGACGAATGTGTGTGTGAGAGAGAGAGAGAGAGAGAGAGAGAGAGAGAGAGAGAGAGAGAGAGAGAGAGAGAGAGAGAGAGAGAGAGAGAGAGAGAGAGAGAATAGATCGACAAAGGGAAACATACAGAAGAATTCTCAATCAAAGAAGGCAAAATAGGCGCTAAGAATAAATGATAGATAAAACAAAGAGGGAAATACGTACATTGTCAGAAAGGAATAGAGAAAAATAGACGTAGATAGAGAAAGAAATACTACGCACATACAACATAAAATACAAACAGAAAAAGGATGAAACAGATAAATTAATAGATGAGAGAGAGAGAGAGAGAGAGAGAGAGAGAGAGAGAGAGAGAGAGAGAGAGAGAGAGAGAGAGAGAGAGAGAGAGAGATTAAATTCCGGCAACAAATATATTCTCCAAGTTTTAATAGGAGATAATAGACAACAAGATTAAAGAAATCAAAGATAGATTAAAGATTATTTTCAGTTATACCCCATCTCATACGTACTAGAGAGAGAGAGAGAGAGAGAGAGAGAGAGAGAGAGAGAGAGAGAGAGAGAGAGAGAGAGAGAGAGAGAGAGAGAGAGAGAGAGAGAGAGAGAGAGAGAGAAGTATCCATTAACGTCACGCTCTATTTTTTTAACTCTTTCTCCTTAAAAAAAAAAGTTTAATAAATGGCTTTAAACCCTTTGCGTCTGGTGTCTGTCTTGTGTGTGTGTGTGTGTGTGTGTGTGTGTGTGTGTGTGTGTGTGTGTGTGTGTGTGTGTGTGTGTGTGTGTGTGTGTCCGTATCTATCATAAAACAATTGTGTTGAACAGAATTGTGTTGAACAGGGATACATTTATGATAGTGAAGCAGGTGTGCAATGGGCATACAGTGTGTAGCAGGTGTGGAATGTGTTGATCAGTGGTTCCCAAAGCCATGAACTCGCCTCACATTAGGATCGGGAAGATGTCTGTGGTCGTTGGTGGATGGGCTCTGGAACTATAAGTGCAACATAAGACACACAAGAAGCTCAAGGAAATAAGAAAAAATGGAAATATCCATCAGGCCTATACATAGCAGTCCCTTTGTATATCATGTCTAACTATTTTCACTTATCATCCCCTTATCTAATCTTTTGAAGCTCTCTGTTGACTCGATACTAACGATGTGATTACTGAGCGTATTCCATTCATGTATGACTGTTTGAGGAGGAGTTTCTTCCTATCCAAGCTTGAGCCCACTGTTTCTTGTCTCATCGTGGTTACTGATCTTGAGGATTCTGTTTATGTCATCTTTGTTATATCCCTTTTGTCTGTTTAAAAACCTCTGTCAGATCCCCTTTTGATCTGCGGCTTTCTAAATTATGGAAAATTCAAAAGCTTCAATCTCCTTTCGAAAGCACCATTTCTCATACCCTGTATCTTTTCCGTGATTTGCCTGTGCTGTCTCTGATATACGTGGCCATGTCTTTGCTGCAATAATGGGACCAAAGCAGCGCAGCATAATGTAGAATGATGAGGTTTGACTGATGCTAAATATAAGTTTAGTAATACTCCGGGACCTCTACGTTTGACGCTCCTGAAAATTAATCGTACTAAAAGGTATGCTTTATTTCTGGCCTCTCTGTATTGTTTTCATTGCCGGAGATCAGAGCTAACTATAACTCATAAATCTTTTTCACCCTCTGATTTTCCCGGAATTTCGTTCTTTATTGTATACCTATTACGTAGATTTTTCTACTAACGTTGAATACATTTCATTTGCTTACATTAGATTGCATTTATCATCTAGTTGTCATTCATTCATCTTATCTGCCTGCAAGCGAGTGCATCAGAAACTGAGTTAATTATCCAACATATTATCGTGCCGTCCACAAATTTATCAATATCACTACCAATCCCATTATCAAGAAAGCTTATTCACATTAAAAATAAAAGTTGTCCTTAAAGTGACCCTTGTGGTACCCTACAAATTATTGGAAATAAACACTATATGTATATGTGTAGAGGATCGCAAGTAAACCCAGCTGTGACTTCACTGAACGTTTCTCTTTGTGTCTCACAACGCAAGGGGGCAGTCACAGCCTGTGCTCTAAAGACAACTCTCCTCCTTCACGCAAAACTACATGTACCTAATTACATACATACCCTTCACTCGAGATTCAAAATTAATATGGCGACTCCTACACCAGCCTCGGAGTCCCCACCTAAGGAGGGTAGCACAAATGTCCCTAGGTCGGACTGCTCTTCTGGTATCAACCCCATGTCTCTTGACACCCATCTTAAATTTCTTCATTAAATTTTGCAACATTCGCGGTCTTAGATCTAATTTTCACTCTGCAGAACACAACCTCTCCTCTTCTAAGCCTCATCTTCTTTTAATTTATCTGTGCTGTAACTTCATCTCAAGTTTCCTCTCAGAACCATTCTATTATTGATCTGGTAGATGGTCACTGTTCTTTTCATAAATCTATTTAACAGTGGTGTTTCCTCAGAGTTCTATCCTGTCACCCACTCTCTTCCTATTATTCATCAATGATATTCTAAACCAAACTTCTTGTCCTATTCACTCCTACGTTGATGATACCATCCTGCACTTTTCCACTTCTTTTCGCAGACGTCCAGCTCATCAGGAAGTAAACAGTTCACGCAGGGAAGCCACAGAAAGCCTGACTTTGGATCTCTCTAAAATTTCCAGTTGGGGCAGAGCAAATTTAAAATCATATCAATGACTCAAAAATTAAATTCCTCCATCTACCAACTCGACACAGCCTTCCAGACAACTATCCCCTTTTCTTCAATGAAACTCAACTGTCCTCCTCTTCTACACTGAACACTCCTCGGTCTGTCCTTTCCTTATAATCTAAACTAAAACTTCATACCTCATCTCTAGTTAAAACAGCCTTCCTATTAAGTTAGGTGTTCTGAGTCCTCTCCACTTTTTTTTTTTTTTCACACCCCAGCTGCTAACTCTGTAGAAGGTGCCTTATCCGTTCTTGTATGGAGTATGCTTCACATGTATGGGAGGGAGGAGTTCCACTCATACCGCTCTTTTAGAGACGGTGGAATAAAAATATTTTCTTCTCATCAACTCATCTCCTCTAACTGACTGTCTTCAACCTCTTTTCTCTTCCCCGAAATGTTGCATCTCTTGCTATCTTCTAGCACTATTTTCCTGCCAACTGCTCTTCTTATCTTACCAACTGCATACCTCCCCTCCTCCCCGCGGCCTCATTGCAAAAGACTCTTCTTTCTATCACCCCTATTCTGTCCGTATTTCTAATGAACGAATTAAGCAGTATTCTCAATCATTCATCCCTTTCTCTGGCAAAACTCTAGAACTCCCTGCTTGCTTCTGTATTTCTTCCTTCTTTCTATGACTTGAACGCTTTCAAGAGAGAGGTTTCAAGACACTTATCCTGTAATTTTTGACTATCGCTTTCGACTCTGTTCGGTGACCGGTACCCCAGCGGCCCCTCATTTTTTTTTATTTATTTATTTATTTTTATTGCGGTTTTGTTGTCCTTGGCCGCTGCCCCCTCCATAAAAAAGAAAGAAAAGTTTCTAAGGCACTGATGGAGATGTACTGCAGGTGTGAAATAGAGGGAGCATAAGTGTATGTGTGACAGGTGTGGGGTAGGTCTGTGTAGAAACGTCTTTTACACGTGTGGATATGTTGTAGCTATTGCAAGGATAATTTGAGTGTACAATAAATGTGTGGCATGTGTAGAGTAGGTGTTTTCAGATGTACTGCATATGTGTGGCGCGTATGAGACGTGTGTGTGTGTAGCAGACCTGGAGCAGGAATAAAATTGTGCGTAGCAGGTGTTGAACGTGGTGGTGTGGAATCGTTGTGCAGCGGTTATGGAAGACGTGTGCAGCAGATGTGGAACAGGGTGTTAATAGCTGTATATTAGTATGGAAGAGTATAATTTGGAACAAGGGTCGAACAGGTGTGTTTATC
>NC_087196.1:3490857-3500857 GCF_035594125.1 Scylla paramamosain | reverse complement strand
ATTTATGTAAGTGTTTCTTTATCTGTTTATTTATTTACTTAGTTGACTGAGCAGATATTTGGTTAGCTATTTAATTTGTTAGTAAGTTCTTTGATTATTTAGCTGCTTAAATAGTTAGTAGCTAGTTTGTGACTTACACAGTTATTTAGTTAGTTAATTGATTATTTAGTTAGCTGGTTACCTATTAGTTAGTTAGTTATTCAGTTTATTTACCTAATATTAGTTGTTTTCTGTAAATCTTATAGTACTTTCAGTTTTTATTAATCAACTTGATAATGACAGTAATATGAAAAAAATATATAATAATAGTCTGTATTTCTAACAGCTCTTGGACACATTTTACTTGTTTTCTTATTATTCATTGATCGAGGAAGAAAGTGAAAGAATATGAAAATATAAGCACTACTTTATACTTTTCGTCAGCATCAGAGAGAGAGAGAGAGAGGAAAAAATGAGAAAGGAAAGGAAGAAGAAAGAAGAAGAAGAAGAAGAAGAAGAAGAAGAAGAAGAAGAAGAAGAAGAAGAAGAAGAAGAAGAGAAGGAAAAAATGAAAGGAAAAAGAAAAAAAGAAAGAAGAAGAAAAGACGAAGAAGAAAGAAAATAAGGAAATATGGAAGATTTAGTGAAGTGAGAGAAACACTGACGCCTGAAAAGAAAAATGGAGGGGGAAGGCAGGAGTAGAGGGAAGGAAGGAGGGAAGGAGGGACGTCGATAGAGATAGAGAGGAAGGGAAGGAGAGATGGAGTCCCATTCTGTTTCTCAATGGGGGGAAGGAAGGAAGGAAGGAGAGCAGAGGAGTGGGAAGAGGGAAGGCGATGAGAGAAGGGAAGGAAGGAGGTGAGAGGGTAAGAGAAAGAGGAGGAGGGAAAGGTAAAGGAGGATTGGGGAGACAGAGAGAGAGAGAGAGAGAGAGAGAGAGAGAGAGAGAGAGAGAGAGAGAGAGAGAGAGAGAGAGAGAGAGAGAGAGAGAGAGACTACTGAAAAAATAACAAACTCACTCGACCTGAAAATTGGCAAACATTTCTCTCGTTTTCTCCAACCATAATCCAATTAAAAGAAATGTGAAAATGGAACTCATAGGACAGACTCAACTAAAGTAAAGAAAATGGTGAGGGAAACAAAACACAGCACCGCACCGCCTCACTTCATTCCTCAACCTTTGAAAAATGTTGATAGATAGGCGGGGCAATCTTGTTATTTTTTTTCGTTTGAAGTTCGTAAAGATTTAGATGTTTTTCGTTAAGTAAACAGATATATATATAGATTATTTTTAATATTCCCTCTGAAACCCATTGGTAAATAAATGGATTAAAGATATTATTCTTATTTTCTTTCATGTTGACAGACTTAGGTTATAATGATTTTTTATCTTATTTTTTTCTGTAACAAATTTTTTTTTTCTTTTTATCAAATTAATACGTAGGTGGACAAATCGGGTATTCTTTTTACTGATATCTCCTTTTACATTAATAGATGGAGAGGAAGTATATTTTTTGTTTGTATTTTCTCTGAAGCTAGTAGATGAACAGGGAATAGGAAAAATCATAATGTACTGTTCATCTCATCTCTCTTTACTTCAGCCTTTTAAAAGAAGGAAAATTAAAAGAGAAGAAATTAAAATTCGTCAGAAAAGATTAGAATAGATCGTAATAGTTTAAACTCCTATTTAGCCAAACATAACTCACACGTCTTCAGCCTTCCCTGTTCAGTAAATATAGGTCATCCTCTTTTAGAGACTTTGGTGAAACTTTTGCTGTTGCCTTGGACATATCAAAAGCCTTTGATAGAGTCTGGCACAAAGCTTTGATTTCAAAACTACCCTCCTACGGTTTCTATCCTTCTCTCTGTAACTTCATCTCAAGTTTCTTTTCTGACCGTTCTATTGCTGCTGTGGTAGACGGTCACTGTTCTTCTCCTAAATCTATTAACAGTGGTGTTCCTCAGGGTTCTGTCCTGTCACCTACTCTCTTCTTATTATTCATTAATGATCTTCTAAACCAAACTTTTTGTTCTATCCACTCCTATGCTGATGATACCACCCTGCACTTTTCCACGTCTTTGCATAGACGTCCAACCCTTCAGGAGGTAAACATATCACGCAGGGAAGCCACAGAACGCCTGACTTCTGATCTTTCTAAAATTTCTGCTTGGGGCAGAGCAAACTTGGTATTGTTCAATGCCTCAAAAACTCAATTCCTCCATCTATCAACTCGACACAACCTTCCAGACAACTATTCCCTCTTCTTCAATGACACTCAACTGTCCCCCTCTTCTACACTGAACATCCTCGGTCTGTCCTTTACTTATAATCTGAACTGGAAACTTCACATCTCATCTCTAGCTAAAACAGCTTCTATGAAGTTAGGTGTTCTGAGACGTCTCCGCCAGTTTTTCTCACCCCCCAGCTGCTAACTCTGTACAAGGGCCTTATCCGTCCATGTATGGAGTATGCTTCACATGTCTGGGGGGTTCCACTCATACTGCTCTTCTAGACAGGGTGGAATCAAAAGCTTTTCGTCTCATCAACTCCTCTCCTCTAACTGACTGTCTTCAGCCCCTCTCTCACCGCCGCAATGTTGCATATCTAGCTGTCTTCTACCGCTATTTTCATGCCAACTGCTCTTCTGATCTTGCTAACTGCATGCCTCCCCTCCTTCCGCGGCCTCGCTGCACAAGACTTTCTTCTTTCTCTCACCCCTATTCTGTCCACCTCTCTAACGCAAGAGTTAACCAGTATTCTCAATCATTCATCCCCTTCTCTGGTAAACTCTGGAACTCCCTACCTGCTTCTGTATTTCCACCTTCCTATGACTTGAATTCCTTCAAGAGGGAGGTTTCAAGACACTTATCCACCAATTTTTGACCACTGCTTTGACCCTTTTATGGGACTGGCATTTCAGTGGGCATTTTTTTTTATTGGATTTTTGTTGCCCTTGGCCAGTGTCCTTCCTACATTAAAAAAAAAAAATTCCCTCTGAAATGCATAGGTAAAGAAATAGATTGAAGATATTATTGTTATTTTCCTTCAAATCGATAGACGTAGTTTATAATGTTTTCTTTTTTTCTTATTTTCTCCGTAACATATACAAATAGTTTTATTATCTTTTTTTTTTATGAAATTAATACGTAGATAGACAAATCGAGTATTCTTTTTACTTATACATGCTCGTAAATGATTAGATGAAGAGGTAGAATAGATGAACAGTGAATAGGAAAGATGATGATATACTGTTTGTCTCATCTCTCTTTCCTTTAGCCTTTTTAAAGAAGAAAATTAACGGGGAAGAAATTGGAATTCGTGAGAAAAGATTAGAATAGATCATAGTTTAAACCACTACTTACACGTACCACACGCGTCACTTTCACGTAACTTTCCCTGTTCAATATCTCATTAGAAACAGGAGAAAAATTAAATGAAGAAATAAAACATCTCCTTAGGTACATTAGCTTTTACAAGGAAGGAAAAGAGGGAAGGAAAGTTAGGATGGGTTACACTGCCTTAAATAACATCGCATCCCTCAAATTACAGCTCCATTCAACATCCTGGGAGAAGAATGTTAGAGAGGAAAATACTGTAATATGTCCCCCTTCCCTTAACAAGAGAGGAAATAGGAGGAAGCAGAGGCAATGGAATGGTTTTAGAATGGGTGAAATACCGTAGGATTTCTTTCATTCATTATTGTGATAGATGCATGGAAAAATCAGAAGTGAAAAAATGCGTATCAAAATAACACAAGCGCTGAAAAGTAGGAAGGGTATCAGAAAATGTGGATTACAAAGGACAAGACAAGGCTTATCACCACAACATCTCCCGTGCAACACACCTGAGCACTATTCACCATACATTATCTAATCATAAATGGGCAAGAATGGTGGTTAGGCAAATATACTCGTACACATCACCAAACCGTAATCCCAAAACACTTTCATTGATCTGATTTGTCATTAACTTAAGATCATACTTCGGAACCTTTCGTCGTCTCATTTCGTCCACGTTTAGCAACTTCTGGAAGTCAATTCGGATTGCAAGGGTGTTTTCATATTGTAGTGATGCTTTAACAAGAATTTTGCATCACTAATTGGAAAAACTTTCTTATTTGAACCCGACTATTCTCTACCTTGGTCTTCGAGAGGCAGTCTGATGAGAGAACAATGCACATAAGAATACGGGCCGTCATAAAGTCATCTACTTTAGAGTAAACCCTAGACTTTAAAAGATGCCGCTGCCAGAAGAGAAGTGATTCTGAATTACCTATTCTTTTCACTCAAATATCTGGCGTCTCATCTTGTTGTTGTTGTTGTTGTTGTTGTTGTTGTTGTTGTTTCTTCTTCTTTTGCTGTTAAAGTTATTGTTGTTGTTGGTGGTGGTGGTTCTAGAGAGGATTTAACGTGAACTTATATAATCAAAGAGAGAGAGAGAGAGAGAGAAAAAAAAAAAAACATGAAAATCAAACTATACTTTGTGATCTTTGAAAGTAGCCCTTATGAGAGGCCAAAGTATTTTCAGAACACGGGACATGCTGTCATTCATCATCAAAGAGTTTAAAAATTCAAGTAAAGTTTACACCCATACCTAACATACACACTCCTCATATTGTGTCCTTATACCACACACACACACACACACACACACACACACACACACACACACACACACACACACACACACACACACACACACACTCATACGCTACTCATCATGAAGAAGAATGTCAGAAAGTCTATCAAGTAAACACACTCTCCGCCATCGCTGTGCACACACCCCTTTCACAAAATGGAAAATAACAGGAAGGGAGGGGAAAAGGAAGAAACTACAGACACATCCCATTATCAGGTCCTTGTTAAAAAAAGAGAGGGAGAGAGAAATGGGAGTAGAAAGTAAAGTAATATTATCTCTTAACACTCACATCACACGGCCAGCCCATTAGAGAGAGAGAGAGAGAGAGAGAGAGAGAGAGAGAGAGAGAGAGAGAGAGAGAGAGAGAGAGAGAGAGAGAGAGAGAGAGAGAGAGAGGTGGAGGGGGAAAGAGAAAAGAAGTGAAAAACCAATTAACACCAACACAGCATCCCATCTAACCCAGACACAATTAAAAAGAAATAGAAAAGAGAAGACATAACCCCACACATCCTCTCCCCTTAAAAAAAAAAAAAAAAAAGAGAAGCAGGAAGGCACACGACTGCCCTTATGTAACTTTGATAAATGAAAGCAGGGAAAAACACCGTCCATTTGCAGAAAGAGATAAAAAAGTGTGTGGCATTACTGACCATCCTTAAATAAATTAATGAATTAATAAATAAATAAAAGGGAAAAAAGGAAGGAAACGTCACAACATCCAGTCCCTCTACACAAAAAAATCCTAATATATCTAACTTAACCTAACCGAAGTCGACCTACACAACATTTCTGTAACCTAATCTAGCCTAACATAACCTAATCTAAACTGACCTATCCCAGTATAACACAACCAATTATCCTAACCTGGTCTAATTTAACTGGCCTAATCTAAGTAAACTATACTCGACTTAACCTAACCAACTATAACTTAATGTAACTTAACCTACAACAACCTCACATATGTACTCGATATCAATCTAACTTGACATGACCTAACCTAACCTAATCTGGAATAATGTACTCTAACTTGATTTGATTCAAACTAGCGTGACATAATCTATCCTGCATAACCCAACCACAGCTAACACTAACACAGCTTGTCCTAAAGCGGCCTACTCGTAGATTAAATCATCCAAGCATACAATCTAAAGTAAAAAAGTACAATTCATGAGTCAATATAAGAATGAAAAGAGAGGAAAGTAAGAAGGCATCACCCCAGACACCACCATAAAAAAATATAAAAAATCTATAAATCTACACAAGCCTTAAAAAGTGCAGAGTACCTTCGTGAGTGTGTACAGTAAGAACATGAAGTCTATCCCTTAAGTAGAAGATAAAGGTAAGATACAGAGAGGATAAAGAAGGTAAAGAGGGTAAAGTATGGCAGTATGTTAAGGCAGGGCCGCGGAGAGCAGGTGTTAGGTAGGTGATAACGATGGTAATTAGTGAGCCTGATTAGGGTGGGAAAGGTGAACCTTGTCCCACATTACCTGGGACGCCACTCACCTGTGTGGCATCAGGTGTGTGTGTGTGTGTGTGTGTGTGTGTGTGTGTGAGAGAGAGAGAGAGAGAGAGAGAGAGAGAGAGAGAGAGAGAGAGAGAGAGAGAGAGAGAGAGAGAGAGAGAGAGAGAGAGAATAAAAAATACCTTTTTTATTGTTGTTGTTGCTGTTGTTTTGTTAGTAGGTACAGTACTTTTGTAAACAATGATGATTCACTGCTCATCTTTGGATGAGGACTGTGTCTGGCCTCAGTTACTTAATGTTTATTTCATGCATAGTGAATTACATGAACTTTACGGTAAAAAACATACTTACGTGCTAAAACTGAGTATGTCTCTTAGAATTCAATGTAAGTTAAGCGTTTTGGCCTTCTTTATCTTTTATAAAAGTAAACCAAATCATATTAAAAGATGTTAAAAGATATGATCTGATTTTAAAGGAAACAACTATAATAATCTTTTCATATTTACTAATTATCTCTCTCTCTCTCTCTCTCTCTCTCTCTCTCTCTCTCTCTCTCTCTCTCTCTCTCTCTCTCTCTCTCTCTCTCTGCTCCACTCAAATGGTTTAAGTGATTTGAGAACTAAAATCTTTGTTCTTTATGTGTAAGATCTGACACTATACTTATATTTCTCATTATTACTTAAAGGAAAGTTTTTATGAGCATTTAATTCCTATGGACTTAGTTTCGTTAATGAGGGTTTATTTTTTTCTTTCTTTTCTTTCTTTCTCTCGGTCCTTTGTAGCTCAATGTGAGTCTTCTTTTCACTTATTCTTTTTAATTTATCTTTTTTTTTCTATTTTACTTTTTCTAACGGTGTTAATATATCACACTGTTTATCTGTCTGTCTGTCTGTCTATCTGTTCATCTCTCTCTCTCTCTCTCTCTCTCTCTCTCTCTCTCTCTCTCTCTCTCTCTCTCTCTCTCTCTCTCTCTCTCTCTCTCTCTCTCTCTCTTCTATTAATACATAATATATAATTTTTCAAGTTGGGGATTGTACAGGTTAAAGGAGATATCTTGGGTACCCCGTATCCAAAAACCCACCCAACTGTCTAAGTTAAGATCTTATGTTTACTGTACAAGTGTCACTGTCACTCGTGAGACCGACCTTCTACCACGTATCAAAGCGTCACTGTCGCACACGAGGCCTAATCTATGCCATATTCTGTTGACGTGTCACTGTCACGAATTTCACTAAACCACTGGTTCACTAACAGTGAATTTCTGTCCTGCACACGCTGCAACACCAAGGTCGTCCGGGCACTTGTCCTAGGCCAGAAATCTATTCCACCACTGCACATACCTTTGCTTGAACTGTCCTTGGTGGTGGGTGGAGTGAGACCGTGGAGTAGCCAGGGCCAAGGGTGCCGTGGAGACGGCTCTAGTGAGCACCTCGGCGCGGCGCGGCGAGTTCTCTCTCTCTCTCTCTCTCTCTCTCTCTCTCTCTCTCTCTCTCTCTCTCTCTCTCTCTCTCTCTCTCTCTCTCTCTCTCTCTCTCTCTCTATCTCTTTCCCTTTTCTCCCCTCTCTCAAATATCATTCCCTGACGACAGAAGGGGAATCCGATGCGGTTGCATATTTTCTTTCTCTTGCATATACGAGTATATATATATATATATATATATATATATATATATATATATATATATATATATATATATATATATATATATATATATATATATATATATATATATTTTTTTTTTTTTCTTTTCTTTTTTCTTTTCTTTTTTTTTTTTTTTTCTTTTTCTTTTTCTTTATGTAGGAGCGACACTGGCCAAGGGCAACAACAAAAAAAAAAAAATGCCCACTAAAATGCCAGTCCCATAAAAGGGTCAAAGCAGTGGTCAAAAATTGATGGATAAGTGTCTTGAAGCCTCCCTCTTGAAGGAATTCAAGTCATAGGAAGGTGGAAATACAGAAGCAGGCAGGGAGTTCCAGAGTTTACCAGAGAAAGGGATGAATGATTGAGAATACTGGTTAACTCTTGCGTTGGAGAGGTGGACAGAATAGGGGTGAAAGAAAGAAGAAAGTCTTGTGCAGCGAGGCCGTGGGAGTAGGGGAGGCATGCAGTTAGCATATATATATATATATATATATATATATATATATATATATATATATATATATATATATATATATATATATATATATATATATATATATATATATATATATATATATATATATTCCTTCATATAGTTTTGCCTTCCAAATTTCCTCAATGTTTTTTTTTCCCCATTTCTCTTATAGACTTTTTTCTCGATTTCCTTGTTTCACCTTTTCCTTTATTTTCCCATTCTTTATGCCTCCTTTCTCTTTGATACTCTATTTTTCTTCCCTACTGCCCACCGTTATTTACTTTTTTTCTTCCTCTTTTGAATACCAAGGTCTCTCTCTTTCTCTCTCTCTCTCTCTCTCTCTCTCTCTCTCTCTCTCTCTCTCTCTCTCTCTCTCTCTCTCTCTCTCTCTTACTCTGGTATCTCATAAGCAATTTGTAAGCAGGCAGGAAATTCCTGTAAATAAGAGAGAGAGAGAGAGAGAGAGAGAGAGAGAGAGAGAGAGAGAGAGAGAGAGAGAGAGAGAGAGAGAGAGAGAGAGAGAGACTTTCACTTAGTAACATTTGTATTCACACGCGCGTGCGCGTGCGCGCGAGTGTGTGTGTGTGTGTGTGTGTGTGTGTGTGTGTGTGTGTGTGTGTGTGTGTGTGTGTGTGTGTGTGTGTGTGTGTGTGTGTGTGTGTGTGTGTGTGTGTGTGTGTGTGTGCCCTCTAAAGGATTTAAGGTTAGAACAATGTCTGTGTATTTATGTATGTATGTACGTACGTATGTATGTATGTATATATGTATGTAAACTACCATATATGTATGCATGTGTGTGTGTGTGTGTGTGTGTGTGTGTGTGTGTGTGTGTGTGTGTGTGTGTGTGTGTGTGTGTGTGTGTGTGTTTCAAATTTTCTTTCATAAATCCTGGAAAGTCACACACACACACACACACACACACACACACACACACACACACACACACACAATGTACAACAATGTATATAATGTACAAAGATACAAAAAATAATACAGAATCGATAAAAAAAAAATAAAGAAGTAGTACAAGGCGGTGAGCAGGAAGGCATTCCTCCACTAACAAAAAAAATCACACTCAAGTTAATCATATTTGTGTTAATCGCGGGGTTCGACACAGCCGGAGTGCAGTGGCGGGTGTCGCCCTGGGAGACCCGCCTACGTGATCACTTTGTTTCCTGCACACACACACACACACACACACACACACACACACACACACACACACACACACACACACACAGACACACACATACACACACACACACTGATTCGAATATTCTATTGTCTTATATTTTATTTTTTTCCCATATTTTCATCTGATTTTCCTCCTTCCCGTTTTCCTCGTCTTTTCTCCTCTTCCTTCTCCTCCTCCTTCACCTCCTCCTTCTCCTCCTCCTCTTCCTCTTTCTCTTACTTCTGTTTCTTCTCTTCCTGTAAGCTCTTATTTATCTTGAAAACTACGACATCATTGGCTTCACGGAGACGTGGATAAATTCATCAAGCAGAGATTACCTTGCCGAGTTAATCGCTTCTTGGCTACAGCATTTTTGGTAGCGAGAGAACTCACCACAGAGGAGGCGGTGTAACGTTTTACGTAAAAGTAATATTCGCCTTCGTCTGCTGCCAACCTCAATCATTGCTAACACAGACGTCACTTTTATCAAGATAGAAAATAAATCTCGTAGAATTATATTAGGTCTTGTCTGTCGTCCTCTAGGCCAGTCATCCGCTACAGAGGAAAAACTTTATGATCTAATCGCGGACATTTGCTGCATAAATAACTGTATAATTATGGGGACTTAA
>NC_087196.1:3475857-3485857 GCF_035594125.1 Scylla paramamosain | reverse complement strand
TGTAGAAGACAAATCGGCGTGAGAATATAAAACATCGGTAGAGGATAGTAAGAAATACAACACTGCGGTGATGTGAGAGAAGATGAAGAGAGTCAGTGAGAGGGGGAAGAGACAAATAGCTCTTGACTATAACTTGTCAAGAAAAACTGCGTAAGTGGTGCCCCCAAGCAATACAGGGTCATATAAAGTCCTCGTATCGAGTAAATGAAGGAGGGAAAAACTGGCAGAGGAAACACAAGATACCGAACTGCTAACAAGGTATTTTAGTAAAAGAAGAAAAAATCTAGTTCGGAGTTTTAGTGCAGGACAGACCAGAAGTGAAAGAGTTGTCCAGAAGATTATGTCGAGTGGATAGGTAGAGAAAATGAGGCACTGAACACAACAAGGTCTGTTTTCTCCATTCTAAAACTAGAGAAAGATCATATCTCAGGCGACAGGTAGAGTTCCTCCTTGAATTGTTTTATTACTGCAGTGATGGACGTCTATAAGATGAGTGCAGGGAAGCGTAGAATAGTCTTCAGCATAAGAGTGGATGTGCCCCAACACAGAAGTCCCACAGCGGGGCAACGCCACTCTGCAGCCACAGTGAATTACTTTACTAACACACGCTTATTGCTGGCATGTCACGACAACACTTTCATCAACAGGCAGCCTTTCACAGGTTCCATTCTATTATAGTTCTATTATTATAGTTTTGCGAGATTTTTCATGGGATGCTAAATAAAAGAGGGCAGTTTCATCAGCATGGATTTACACAAATGTTATTAAGACGATTGAATGTTGTCAAGTAAAGGGACATTATATGACTGTATATATATATATATATATATATATATATATATATATATATATATATATATATATATATATATATATATATATATATATATATATATATATATATATATATATATATATATATATATAAAACAGTGGCCAACAGAATGTAAGGAAGCACCGGAGGAGCTGTGAAATCTTTGGAAAGATTGAGAATGTGGTTGTTCTTTCTGGCGAGCACTTACGCTGTACTGACCTAATAGAAACAATATTCCATTGTTGGAAAACACCAGATATGTCTGCAGTGCATATTCTCCCACTGAAAGCCTGGCAGCTTGTGAACAGTGTTGCATCAGTACATCGAAAATATGTTGGAACAACATATTGCTTTGGAATGCACCCATTTTCCGGTCTCCAGAAAGGAATGAGATTAGCTTGTGGTCCATTTTAAGACGCTTAATGAAGTAACTCTCCCAGATCATTGCCTATGACCGCGCCTCACGTATATATTGCACTCCGTAGGGGGTAACCATACTGTTATCACAATTCTAGATTTCATGAATGGATTTTATGAGATACCACTGGATGCTCAATTAAAAAACTCACAGTATTCAATATCCGTAAGAGACACTACAAGTACAACTGCCTCCAAAAAGGAACCATAGACGCAAGCAATTTCCTTCAAACAATGTACATGCTCTACACATTGACTACAGCGGAGAGAGAGAGAGAGAGAGAGAGAGAGAGAGAGAGAGAGAGAGAGAGAGAGAGAGAGAGAGAGAGAGAGAGAGAGAGAGAGAGAGAGAGAGACTTAACTACACGTCGTCATCCTAGAATCTTCGCCTTACATAATATCCAGGTTTTGTTCTACATTGTTCATTTTATAACTTTTTTTGTATGTTCATTTTGCAGTCTCCAGTTTATTTAACTTTTTCCTTTTACATCATCTATTATTTTCTCCATTTTATTTCACAATCTTCGGTTTTGACAATACTTCATTTTTTTTTTCTTGTCTGCAATTTTATTTATTTAATTTTTTTTTTTTTATGTAGGAAGGATATTGGCCAAGGGCAACAAAAATCTAATAAAAAAATGTCCACTGAAATGCCAGTCCCATAAAAGGGTCAAAGCAGTGGTCAAAAATTGGTGGATAAGTGTCTTGAAACCTCCCTCTTGAAGGAATTCAAGTCATAGGAAGGTGGAAATACAGAAGCAGGTAGGGAGTTCCAGAGTTTACCAGAGAAGGGGATGAATGATTGAGAATACTGGTTAACTCTTGCGTTAGAGAGGTGGACAGAATAGGGGTGAGAGAAAGAAGAAAGTCTTGTGCAGCGAGGCCGCGGAAGGAGGGGAGGCATGCAGTTAGCAAGATCAGGAGAGCAGTTAGCATGAAAATAGCGGTAGAAGACAGCTAGATATGCAACATTGCGGCGGTGAGAGAGAGGCTGAAGACAGTCAGTTAGAGGAGAGGAGTTGATGAGACGAAAAGCTTTTGATTCCACCCTGTCTAGAAGAGCAGTATGAGTGGAACCCCCCCAGACATGTGAAGCATACTCCATACATGGACGGATAAGGCCCTTGTACAGAGTTAGCAGCTGGGGGGGTGAGAAAAACTGGCGGAGACGTTTCAGAACACCTAACTTCATAGAAGCTGTTTTAGCTAGAGATGAGATGTGAAGTTTCCAGTTCAGATTATAAGTAAAGGACAGACCGAGGATGTTCAGTGTAGAAGAGGGGGACAGTTGAGTGTCATTGAAGAAGAGGGGATAGTTGTCTGGAAGGTTGTGTCGAGTTAATAGATGGAGGAATTGAGTTTTTGAGGCATTGAACAATACCAAGTTTGCTCTGCCCCAATCAGAAATTTTAGAAAGATCAGAAGTCAGGCGTTCTGTGGCTTCCCTGCGTGATATGTTTACCTCCTGAAGGGTTGGACGTCTATGCAAAGACGTGGAAAAGTGCAGGGTGGTATCATCAGCATAGGAGTGGATAGAACAAAAAGTTTGGTTTAGAAGATCATTAATGAATAACAAGAAGAGAGTAGGTGACAGGACAGAACCCTGAGGAACACCACTGTTAATAGATTTAGGAGAAGAACAGTGACCGTCTACCACAGCAGCAATAGAACGGTCAGAAAAGAAACTTGAGATGAAGTTACAGAGAGAAGGATAGAAACCGTAGGAGGGTAGTTTGGAAATCAAAGCTTTGTGCCAGACTCTATCAAAGGCTTTTGATATGTCCAAGGCAACAGCAAAAGTTTCACCAAAATCTCTAAAAGAGGATGACCAAGACTCAGTAAGGAAAGCCAGAAGATCACCAGTAGAGCGGCCTTGACGGAACCCATACTGGCGATCAGATAGAAGGATAGATGTTTAAGAATCTTCCTGTTGAGGATAGATTCAAAAACTTTAGATAGGCAGGAAATTAAAGCAATAGGACGGTAGTTTGAGGGATTAGAGCGGTCACCCTTTTTAGGAACAGGTTGAATGTAGGCAAACTTCCAGCAAGAAGGAAAGGTAGATGTTGACAGACAGAGCTGAAAGAGTTTGACTAGGCAAGGTGCAAGCACGGAGGCACAGTTTTGGAGAACAATAGGAGGGACCCCATCAGGTCCATAAGTCTTCCGAGGGTTTAGGCCAGCGAGGGCATGGAAAACATCATTGCGAAGAATTTTAATAGGTGGCATGAAGTAGTCAGAGGGTGGAGGAGAGGGAGGAACAAGCCCAGAATCGTCCAAGGTAGAGTTTTTAGCAAAGGTTTGAGCAAAGAGTTCAGCTTTAGAAATAGATGTGATAGCAGTGGTGCCATCTGGTTGAAGTAGAGGAGGGAAAGAAGAAGAAACAAAGTTATTGGAGATATTTTTGGCTAGATGCCAGAAATCACGAGGGGAGTTAGATCTTGAAAGGTTTTGACATTTTCTGTTAATGAAGGAGTTTTTGGCTAGTTGGAGAACAGACTTGGCATGGTTCCGGGCAGAAATATAAAGTGCATGAGATTCTGGTGATGGAAAGCTTAAGTACCTTTTGTGGGCCACCTCTCTATCATGTATAGCACGAGAACAAGCTGTGTTAAACCAAGGTTTAGAAGGTTTAGGACGAGAAAAAGAGTGAGGAATGTACGCCTCCATGCCAGACACTATCACCTCTGTTATGCGCTCAGCACACAAAGACGGGTCTCTGACACGGAAGCAGTAGTCATTCCAAGGAAAATCAGCAAAATACCTCCTCAGGTCCCCCCAACTAGCAGAGGCAAAACGCCAGAGGCACCTTCGCTCAGGGGGATCCTGAGGAGGGATTGGAGTGATAGGACAAGATAAAGATATGAGATTGTGATCGGAGGAGCCCAACGGAGAAGAAAGGGTGACAGCATAAACAGAAGGATTAGAGGTCAGGAAAAGGTCAAGAATGTTGGGCGTATCTCCAAGACGGTCAGGAATACGAGTAGGGTGTTGCACCAATTGCTCTAGGTCATGGAGGATAGCAAAGTTGTAGGCTAGTTCACCAGGATGGTCAGTGAAGGGAGAGGAAAGCCAAAGCTAGTGGTGAACATTGAAGTCTCCAAGAATGAGGATCTCTGCAAAAGGGAAGAGGGTCAGAATGTGCTCCACTTTGGAAGTTAAGTAGTCAAAGAATTTCTTATAGTCAGAGGAGTTAGGAGAGAGGTATACAGCACAGATAAATTTAGTATGAGAGTGACTCTGTAGTCGTAGCCAGATGGTGGAAAACTCGGAAGATTCAAGAGCGTGGGCACGAGAGCAGGTTAAGTCATTGCGCACATAAACGCAGCATCCAGCTTTGGATCAAAAATGAGGATAGAGAAAGTATGAGGGAACAGAAAAGGGGCTACTGTCAGTTGCCTCAGACACCTGAGTTTCAGTGAGGAAAAGAAGATGAGGTTTAGAAGAGGAGAGGTGGTGTTCTACAGATTGAAAATTAGATCTTAGACCGCGAATGTTGCAGAAGTTAATGAAGAAAAAGTTGAGGGGGGTGTCAAGACACTTAGGGTCGTCGACAGAAAGGCAGTCCGACCTGGGGACATTTATGGTCCCCTCCCCAGATGGGGACTCCGAGGCTGGTGTAGGAGTCGCCATGATGATTTTAAAATTTTTGGGTGAAGGGTGTGTGTGTTATTAGGTGCTTGTAGTTTTGTGAGGAGGAAGAGAGTTGTCTTTAGAGGGCAGGCTGTGACTGCACCCTTGTGTTGTGAGACACAAAGGGAAACGTTCAGTGAGGTCACAGCTGGGTTTAATGATAAGTTCACAGCACCCCCTGAACAGTGCTTTAGACCTCACTGGGAGTAATTATCGTTTCGGCAGGTGTCTACTGCCTCCTCCTAGAAAATTGTTTTTTACGTTTGCTTTTTTTCAGTTCACTTTTCTCTCCACAATTTTTTTTTACCATAATCTTTTTTTTCTCTTTTCTTTTGTATCATAGACAATTAATATAGGTAACTTGTCAAGGATTCACTCCCACCTGTGTATCTTTGAGATAGATCACAAATACCAGTAGTTATCATTGTTGTTGTTGTTGTTGTTGTTGGTGGTGGTGGTGGTGGTAGTGATGGTGGTGGTGGTGGTATCTTAATTGCTGCTGTTGTCTTTTGACAACTTGCTCTTTTAGAAGCAAATCGTGCGGGGTGTACTGGATGGACAACACTCTCCATAGTAGATGAACGGTTACTAAGAGGGTGATCTTCTGGCGCTCCCTCGTGTTGACTTTTTGTCTGTGCGTTTTTTCCAATTTCTTCTTGAAGAAACTGTACTGATGATTACCAGTACAATTTACTTTTTTTTATGTGTATCACACGCGTATTGTTTTTCTTTCTCAAATTCTTGTCTTCAGAGTTTTTCTGTCACCTGAATTTATGTTTATCTTGTAACCTTTATTCCTTCCCCCCACCTCCCCATCTCTCTCTCTCTCTCTCTCTCTCTCTCTCTCTCTCTCTCTCTCTCTCTCTCTCTCTCTCTGGATGCTAATCACTAGACCCAAGGAAATGATGACATCATACCACCTCCACCTGCGCTAGGCGTGATGCATCATTCACCTACAGTCGTCTGCTGGTCACACAGCCAGCCGTTCCTCTACGAAAAGAGTTCAGAGCTCGTAGTATTGATATTTGGGTAGAATAAGACAACTCACACTCCACACACCGGGACAGCGAGGCCACAAACCCCCTCGGGTTACATCCCGTACCTACTTACTGCTAGGTGAACAGGGTTTACACATTAAGAGCCTCGCCCATTTGCCTCGCCGCGCCCGGGACTCAAACCCAGGCCTTCTCAGTTGTGAACCGAGCGTACTAAGCACTACACTTCGCGGTGTACACTGTACAGTCTACACTGTACAGTCTGCTGCTGGTCTCTCTCGAGGCAGCCGGCTGTCATCCTACGGAAAGAGCTCAGAGCTCATACTGACCAGTCTTTGTGTTGGACTAAGACCACTCACACACAACACACGGGACAACGAAGTCACAACTCCTCGACTTACATCCCGTACCTGCTCACTGTTAGGTGAACAGGGGCTACACGTGTAAGGAGACACACCCAAATAATAATCTCCGTCCGCCCAGGAAATCAAATCCTGGCCACTCGGTTGTGGGCCGAGTGTGCTAACCACTACGCTAGCGGACCGTGTGTGTGTGTGTGTGTGTCTTTTATATTGTATATACCGTGTGTATGTGTGTGTGTGTGTGTGTGTGTGTGTGTGTGTGTGTGTGTGTGGGCGCGTGGGTGGGTGGGTTGGTGGGTGACGAGTCAGGGACTGAGAAGGTTACCATATACAGATAGGGTAAAATGCGCATCCCAAAGAATGGTGGCGTTTTAATTTTCAAATAGTCTCTGTTTTGCGCTCGTACCTCCCTCCTGCAGCTTTGATGCTGCACTGCCAACAGATTTTCCAGTGGATGTGTACTGCAGCTTTGTGGTGTCTTTCTATGTATTCCTTCTCTGCAAACTCGGGTGATCCAGATACTAGGTGGTTAAACCTGTTGTACATTCCACATTTCAATCTTTGCCATCTCGAGGTAATAACAGTGAGCCGTAGAGGCTGGTTTTCAGATTTTGGTCTTGTGCAACCATGATGAGAACCTGTTTTTTTATATTTTTTTTATTTGAACCCGCCACTCATTGTCCGCTCCAGTGTCTTTTAGGCGTCAACATCTGCTTTCCTAACACTCTCTGGATATTCTTCTTCTTCTTCTTCTCGTTATAATAATAATGATAATAATAACAATAATAATAATAATGATAATAATAGTAATTATTATTATTATCATTATTATTATTATTATTACCAGTAGTAGTAGTAGTAGTAGTAGTAGTAGTAGTAGTAATAGTAGTAGTAGTAGTAGTGGTGGCAGCAGTAGTAATAGTAGTAGTAGTAGTAGTAGTAACAGTAGTAGTAGTAGTAGTAGTAGTAGTAGTAGTAGTAGTCGTCGTCGTCGTCGTCGTCGTAGTAGTAGTAGTTGTTGTTGTTATTGTTGTTGTAACAAAAGGAGGATAAAATACGAGAAGGAGGAAGAGCACCGGCAACAGCAGCAGTAGGAGTAGTACTTTTAATATTAGCGGTGGTTGTCGTAATAGTAACAGTAAAAGTATTATTAGCGTTACCAGTCATGTTATACTAGCAGCAGAAGCAGCAGCAGTAGTAGTAATTGTAGTAGTAGTGTTAGTAGTAGTAGCAGTAGTAGTAGTTGATGTTGTTGTTGTTGTTGTTGTTGTTGGCGCAGTAGTAGTAGTATTGTTGAAGGTGGTGATGGAGGTGGTGGCGGTGGTCATCTACATATTGCTTCCCCTCTCAGCCTATTTATCTCCTCCACCTCCTCCTCTTCCTCCTCCTCCTGCTCAATGCTCTCCTGAATTACCTCTCTCCATCTCTCAACCTCCTTCTCTCTGCCCTTTCGAGTTTTATATATAGGCGAGAGAGAGAGAGAGAGAGAGAGAGAGAGAGAGAGAGAGAGAGAGAGAGAGAGAGAGAGAGAGAGAGAGAGAGAGAGAGAGAGAGAGAGAGAGAGAGAATTGGCTCGCTCAGGCACCATTCTTAACCCCGTGCTAACGGATCTGCCTTCCCACGAAGTCAGCTGCTCCCCGCTAGGCCCTGCGAGAAGCTCAGACCACGAGGCCATCCTGACAAGGATAACGTTCAAGAAGACCCGTGACGAGAGATACACCCGCATCCTGTGCCAGTGGGAAGACGCCAACTGGGAGCAGCTGCGGCGCTGCCTGGCGAGAACGAATTGGGCCAGTCTGCTGCAAGGAGACGAGGATCAGCAGATGGAGCTGCTAACTGAGGTACTTCTGGGAGCACAGAAGCGGTGGGTGCCCCACAAGCTGCACAGAGTGAGGTCCTCGGACCAGCCATGGTTTGGACCTCAGTGCCACGCCTCCTCCGGCTGTGGCGCATCTATAAGCGCAACCCCACGCGGCGGAACAAAGACATGGAAGCCACCCAAGCCTGGGCCAGGGAACAGTGGATGGAGAACAAGAAAAGAAATCTGATGGGAGGTCACATCGACTCAAAACAGTGGTGGGACCTTGTGAAAGACATACATGGAGAAGACACCACCTCCACCATCCCCCTCTCCTCAAAGAATCCGGGGAACTCCTTATAAAAAATAAGGATAAGGTGGACATGCTGGCCCAACACTTGGCTCGCAAGATGTCTGTCCCTCATCCCACCAAGCTTCCTCCCTTCCTCCGTGTGGTCACGGGGCACAGGCTGATCGCAATCACCACAACTGAGGGAGACGTGCGAGCTGCCCTCTCAGCCCTCGAGTAGAACAAGGCTGTGGGCCCTGACGGAGTAAATCCCCGCCTGGCTCGCACGTGCTCTGGAGTGCTGACACACCCTCTCTCAAGGTTATTCGAGGCTATTTTGTGCCAAGAAAGGAGGCTAAGAATCTGGAAGTAGAGCCATGTGGTGCCAGTACACAAGAAGTGCAGCAGATCGGAGGCAGCGAACTACCGCCCCATCTCCCTGCTGTCAGTGGTGGGGAAGGTGCTAGAAGGCATACTAGCGAGGCGCCTCACGTCTCACTTCGACAGCCAGCATCTTCTCAGCGCCAGGCAGTTCGGGTTCAGGAAGGCTCGCTCGGCAGCAGACCTCACCCTGCTGCTGTCAAACGAGTGGAATGACACCCTGGACCGAGGGAGGCCCACGGCTGTCCTGGCGCTTGATATCGCCGGCGCTTTTGACCGCGTGTGGCACGCTGGCCTAGTTGAGCGACAACAGGCGGTCAGAGTGGGCGGCACCCTGCTGGAGCTGCGGGTAGTTCACAAAGGGCAGCAGTCTTCCTCAGTGAAAATAGGCGCAGGTGTTCCACAGGGCAGCATGCTGGCCCCATTACTCTGGAACGTGTATGTCAACAACATGCTTAACCTCGTTCCGAGCGCCCGCGCATTTACCGATGACGTCACCTTGTAGCAGCTCTTCTCACCTTTTGAAGAACAGGAGGTGATGGCCGCCTGAACACCACACTACGCCGACTGGAGGACTGGGAACGCAGATGGCAGGTCACCTTCCCCCCCCCACCCCCTCCAGAAAAAAAAAACACAGCTGCTCGTGGTGTCCAGCTCAGTGCCTGACATCGTGCCACTCTCAATGGGGTCACAGCTGACGCCTCCGCAGGAGCTGCAGATCCTGGGAGTCACGTTTGAAAGCAAGCCGACATACCAAGTACAAATAACTCAGCTCGCCAGGTCAGCAGCAGAGAAGCTGGCCTGCCTCAGAAGGATGTCCGGACTCCTGGACAGCAGGGGATGGAAGCTGCTGTACAAAGCCAAGATCGGCTCCTCTCTCGAGTTCTCCTGCCTCGCCTGAGGCGGAGCGGCGCCCTCCCACCTTGCTGTTCTGGAAAAGATTCAGCGGAGGGCAAAACGGCTGATAGAGGATAGCCTTCCCGTGCAGCAGGATGGCCACCACAGCCTGCACAGCCAGTAGCTCTGCAGGAACGTGGGGGCCTCACTATTCTATATAAGGTGAAGGAGCAACGGATTCCACTTGGAGGAACATTGCTTGCCACCACGCCGCGCCGAGGTGCTCACTAGAGCCGTCTCCACGGCACCCTTGGCCCTGGCTACTCCACGGTCTCACTCCACCCACCACCAAGGACAGTTCAAGCAAAGGTATGTGCAGTGGTGGAATAGATTTCTGGCCTAGGACAAGTACCCCGGACGACCTTGGTGTTGCAGCGTGTGCAGGACAGAAATTCATTGTTAGTGAATCGGTGG
>NC_087196.1:3455857-3458357 GCF_035594125.1 Scylla paramamosain | reverse complement strand
TATTTGCACCAGCGAGGCACCAGCATCATGATACGAAGAGCACAGTGTTGAATCTTTTCCAGAGACTGGAGGAAGAAAATGATTACCATGAAGAGTCAAGTTAAGCTGTGACCGCGACATCTGAGAACCCGCACTGCCTGCCAGTCTTACTTATCAAGGCACTTATCTAAGCCTGATGCTGGCTGCTCAATCTCCCATATCTGTTATCTAAGGCTGAAAGGTCAATCTTGCATCCAAAGCCACAGATTCGAAGCAATGAGTAATTGGGATAAGCACCTTGTGCACAACAGAAAGGGCGTCGGTGGTGGGAGCGAGTGTTGGTGATGGTGGCCGCAGCTCAGACACGATTAGAGGGAAAAATGAAACCGTGCTACTTCGGGGACGGGAGACATCCTCGGTGTGTACCGCGGCCTCAACACGAATCTTGGCCTGTGAACAACAAGCCTCTCGTTAACTCTCACTGGAGTTACAATCTCTTTTTTTTTATTTTCAGTCAGGGAAATTAAAATAGGGACCGGATCCCTCATGACGGACTGACGGAACAGTCATACGGTATTTGAACTACTAGCCAGTAAAGTAGTGAAGCTACCGACCATGTTGCAAAGACACTGATGCAGTAATCGATGACATACTGAGGAATATACGAGGACAATCTAGGCATAGAGACCTTAGCCATCCGAAGGGCGAGCTGCCTGGAAAGGAGGTAGAAACAAAGGTGTTGTCGCTTCGACGGCTGCTAAGCCAATGGGAGGAGAAAAAGGAGTAGGAGGAGGAAGAGGAAGAGGAGAGGTGAAGGAAGAGGAAGATGAGGAGAAGAGTGAAATATGGAGATCGTGTGGACGCCGCCATCTTAGGGATAAAAAGGCTAGAGTTTCTGATGCTTTTGTTTATTTATCGTCCTTTTTATTCCTCGTCTCCTTTGCTTATCCTTTTATTTTTCTTTTCACTTGTTTTCTTTTACTGTGTGTGTTTTTTATTCAGTGTTCTTCATGTAAATTAATTCAATTTCTCAATAAAGTGTAGATGTTACATGTACACTGGAGACAGAGAGAGAGAGAGAGAGAGAGAGAGAGAGAGAGAGAGAGAGAGAGAGAGAGAGAGAGAGAGAGAGCATTATCCTCTTTATCAATATTATTTTCACAGTTATCATTCTTTCCATTCTTATTCAATCAGTGAGAAGAGTAATTGATAAAACTTGAATATATCTTACTCACTGATTGAAAGAATACGAGGAATTCAAGACTAAAAGAAGTGAAAATAATAAAGATAAGAGGACAGAACTAATACTGAAGTAAAACTGTTGTTGTTGTTGTTGTTGTTGTTGTTGTTATCTCTTATCATTATTATTATTATTATTATTATTATTATTATTATTATTATTATTATTATTATTATTATTATTTTAGTTGTTTTTGTGATAAATAATATAACAACAATAACAACAACAACAACAACTGCTACTACTACTACTACTACTACTACTGCTACTGCTACTACTACTACTACTACTAGTACTAGTATTACTGCTACCGGTAGGCCCTACTACTACTGCAACTACTACTACTACTACTGGTACTACTACTACTACTACTACTACTACTACTACTACTATTACTACGACTACTACTACGACTACTACTACTCCTAGTGCTACTACTACTACTACTACTACTACTACTGCTGCTGCTGCTGCTGCTGCTGCTGCTGCTGCTGTTGTTGCTATTACTACCACTACTACTACTACTACTACTACTACTACTACTACTACTACTTTTACTGTTACTAGTACTACTGTTACTACTACTACTACTACTACTACTACTACTACTACTACTACTACTACTACTACTACTACTACTACTACTACTATTACTACTACTTTTACTACTTCCACTATTAGTACTACAACTTTTACAATTATTACTATCCAAGTGGTAATAAAAGAGATTAAGAAAGAGAGAAGTAAAGAGCAAGTATGAAAAGATTATAAAAGAAGAAAGAGGGACAAAACAAGGAGCAATGGCTTTAATTTCTCTAATGTGTGTGTGTGTGTGTGTGTGTGTGTGTGTGTGTGTGTGTGTGTGTGTGTGTGTGTGTGTGTGTGTGTGTGTGTGTGTGTGTGTGTGTGTGTGTGAAAGAGAGAGAGAGAGAGAGAGAGAGAGAGAGAGAGAGAGAGAGAGAGAGAGAGAGAGAGAGAGAGAGAGAGAGAGGGCATTTTTATTTTTTGTGTCAAATATTTCCATTATTGTTTTCTCTCTCTCTCTCTCTCTCTCTCTCTCTCTCTCTCTCTCTCTCTCTCTCTCTCTCTCTCTCCCTCCTTCACGTACACAGCGTATTGCAGTAGCTTTGGCAATATCTCGAACAAAGTACAAATACACACACACAGACACACACACACACACACACACACACACACACACACACACGTGTCTACATACAGACATTCCCTTACATGTGTATATTCATTCTCCTTTCCCTTTGTGCGTTCAGTGAGAGCGAG
>NC_087196.1:3435857-3450857 GCF_035594125.1 Scylla paramamosain | reverse complement strand
TATTCCTCCACACAAAACTACAAGCACCTAATAACACACACACCCTTCACTCAAAAATTTTAAAATCATCATGGCGACTCCTACACTAGCCTCGGAGTCCCCATCTGGGGAGGGGACCATAAATGTCCCCAGGTCGGACTGCCTTTCTGTCGACGACCCTAAGTGTCTTGACACCCCCATCAACTTTTTCTTCATTAACTTCTGCAACATTCGCGGTCTAAGATCTAATTTTCAATCTGTAGAACACCACCTCTCCTCTTCTAAACCTCATCTTCTTTTCACTGAAACTCAGGTGTCTGAGGCAACTGACAGTAGCCCCTTTTCTGTTCCCTCCTACTTTCTCTATCCTCATTTTCGAACCAAAGCTGGATGCTGCGTTTATGTGCGCAATGACTTAACCTGCTCTCGTGCCCACGCTGTTGAATCTTCCGAGTTTTCCACCATATGGCTACGACTACAGAGTCACTCTCATACTAAATTTATCTGTGCTGTATACCTCTCTCCTAGCTCCTCTGACTATAAGAAATTCTTTGACTACTTAACTTCCAAAGTGGAGCACATTCTGACCCTCTTCCCTTTTGCAGAGATCTCCATTCTTGGAGACTTCAATGTTCATACTGCTCTTCTAGACAGGGTGGAATCAAAAGCTTTTCCTCTCATCAACTCCTCTCCTCTAACTGACTGTCTTCAGCCTCTCTCTCACCGCCGCAATGTTGCATATCTAGCTGTCTTCTACCGCTATTTTCATGCTAACTGCTCTTCTGATCTTGCTAACTGCATGCCTCCCCTCCTTCCGCGGCCTCGCTGCACAAGACTTTCTTCTTTCTCTCACCCCTATTCTGTCCACCTCTCTAACGCAAGAGTTAACCAGTATTCTCAGTCATTCATCCCTTTCTCTGGTAAACTCTGGAACTCCCTGCCTGCTTCTGTATTTCCACCTTCCTATGACTTGAATTCCTTCAAGAGGGAGGTTTCAAGACACTTATCCACCAATTTTTGACCACTGCTTTGACCCTTTTATGGGACTGGCATTTCAGTGGGCATTTTTTTATTAGATTTTTGTTGCCCTTGGCCAGTGTCCTTCCTACATAAAAAAAGAAAAGAAAAAAGTAGTAGTAGTTGCTGTTGTAGTAGTAGTAGTGAAAGTAGTAGTAGGAAGAATGTTCGTCGAGACTCTGAAGACAACTCGTGGAAATGAGTATTTTGTTCCTGCATTATGTATCTGTATATTGTGTTCATTGGAATAGAAAATACATGAGTATTTTCTGAAAAAAATAACTCAGCCTAACCTATATCGGGATGTCTCCTTTGATTAATGTTGACTATAATGTTTTGACTTTCATTGTAAGCCCGTAGAAAACAAAAACCGGATGAAAGAAATTAAGATGTGTCACGTATTGATTTTCATATTGATGTATAGATTATATATATATATATATATATATATATATATATATATATATATATATATATATATATATATATATATATATATATATATATATATATATATATATATATATATATATATATATATATATATATATATATATATATATATATATATATATATATATATATATATATATATATATATATATATATATATATATATATATATATATATATATATATATATATATATATATATATATATTCTTATCATTATTTATTATTATTGTTGCAACCCAAGAACCAAGAAAAATGAAACATGTAAGAAGAAAATAATGAAACAAGAAGGAAGAAATGAAGAAGGAAGTAAGAAGTAGAAAGAAAAAATAAGGGAAGAAGATAAACACGAAAGCCGGTAGCAAGAAGCTGTCACCTGCCTGATACATCAGAGACGAGACGTGACCACCGCGGAGAACAGCAAGATGCGGTGAGTCATCACAAGACTAACAGAGGCGGAGACTAGCAGCAGATTACAAGAAGAGATGGCCAGGTGGCTGTCACTAAATTAGTATACAAAGGAGGCAGAGGTCACCAGAAGCAAATGACGTGGACAACACAGACGGCCGCCACAGCACAGAAAACGCCACCGCCTTGTTCCTGATTAGAAGATGAGATTAACAAAGTTACAAAGTTAACAAAGGAAAATAAACTGTATGGGAAGATAAAATGTAGTTACTTGAAAGTGAACCTTATGGAAAGTATAGGAAAATGAACCATATGATCGAACTATAAGAAAATATAGTTACTCGAAAATGAACCTTACTGAAAGTTATAGGAAAATAAACTGTATGATTGGAAAATAAATCTTATGGTAATGGAAGCCTTGTTGGGGCAAAATGTCGCTCTGTCATTACGTGTATATTGTGAGGTGTAGAAGACGGGAATACACAGAAGCAGACAGAGAGACAAGCTAGACAACGCTGTCAGACCAGAGGGAGTCAAGATGGGCCAGCCGCCTGTCACAGTACCAGTAAGCAGAGGCAGACTGTTGTAATGCAGTCAGAGTGAAATGTTGGTGTTATATATTGACAGAGAAAGATTGGGTAGATGTAGGATGTGTTCCTTGTTGATATTAGTTGCGAGGTCTGTGTAGGATGTGATTTATCATTGATTATTAAATGTGTGATGTGATTTCAGTCGGAAGTGTAATGCAAAGTGTTCGAGATATTTAATGGAATTTATTGGAAGAGAGATTAAACAATTTTAGTAGTTTTTCGTTGTTGTCGGAAGTCGTATATCATCGCCTGAGTATAAATATGTGTAAATAATACAAATTAAGTAAAAACTGTGAAAACTAAAACACGTTCCCTTGAACCCATAAAAGCCAGTCTTTGAGATTAGGGACGCAACAAGATCGTGCAATATGTTATTATTATTATTACTATTATTATTATTATTATTATTATTATTATTATTATTATTATTATTATTATTATTATTATTATTATTATTATTTCATCATTATTATTTTTTGTTACTTATTACTGCTCATGACAACTAAATCAATTTGTGTGTTTGTGTGTTAGTGCATAGTGAATTACGTGAGAGCTATTATTTTCATTTTTTTTCATCTTCTCCTCCTCCTTCTCCTCTTCCTCTTCCCTTTTCTTCCTATATTCTTCCTGCTCTTTTACCTGCTTTTGTTTCATACATTTCCTCTTTATTTTTTCCTTCCTTCCTTCCTTCCTCCTCCTCCTCCTCCTCCTCCTCGTAATCCTTTATGTACACAATTCACTGCATCCAGTCTCCGTAAAAACAGAGACCATTGCTATCGTGGGTAGTCTCTTTGTTGAAATTAAAAACAGTTGGTGTACAGTAATGCCGTGTCTCCCGTACAGTCCGCATTGACCGTCACATAACTGAATTAATTTTTTGAGACATGTCCTCGATGCGAGAATGTTATTATGCGTCACTTTACATGTCCCTTGCCCAGGTGGGACGATCCCTACAATAAAGAAGTGATTGTTTTTCTTTTACATAAATTTACTAGCGTGTGAGCTGTACCTGCACGCCACAAGACTGAGTGAGCTGTACGTGCACGCCACAAGACTGAGTGAGCTGTACGTGCACGCTACAAGACTGAGTGAGCTGTACGTGCACACTACAAGATGGACTGAGCTGCACGTGCACACTACAAGATGGACTGAGCTGCACGTGCACACTACAAGACTGAGTGAGCTGCACGTGCACGCTACAAGATGGACTGAGCTGTACGTGCACACTACAAGATGGACTGAGCTGCACGTGCACGCTACAAGACTGACTGAGCTGTACGTGCGCGCTACAAGATGGACTGAGCTGCACGTGCACGCTACAAGACTGACTGAGCTGTACGTGCGCGCTACAAGATGGACTGAGCTGTACGTGCACACTACAAAATCGATGCCAATCAATGACGCACCGCTCGACTTTATCATTTTCATGAGAGAAGACCTAGTCAGTGAAATGCATGGCGGACCAACCTTCAGTAACACGGATCGAATAATTGTTTGATTCAGCGCTAAGATATCTGGAAAATAAAACAGGAAGTAGAAATGTAAGGTACCCGGCTACCAGAAAGATGATATCCCTAGACACCCACTAATTGTATGTAGGCAACACTGATTGGAATGAAGTTTCAACGGAAGCAAATGTTGATAAATCATGGCAGATGTTCAGCTCATGTTCAACATAATAAAGTTGTAGTTACCATAACGAAATAAATCTTGATAATTTCAAAAGGAGCCTTGGTGATGGAACAGCTCTCTACAAAACCAGGCGTGCTAAAAAACGTTACAGCTAGATGGAATCCACCGTGAAGCCAAGCGGCAAGTCCTTCAAGAGTATATATGGCTGAGAGGGATAAGTCTAATTGAAATTAATTCAGTAGTTATGGAAAAAATAAATGATCTTCACATGTGGTTTCGAATCATCAGCTAATGAAGAAAGTTATCATGCAAACGACGGAAGGGAAATGGCAACCCTTTTTTATTTATTTCATATTTTGTTCCTGTATTTACTGGCAAAATCTATATACTAGTTCAGGTCCAACCTACACTGATTAAACTAACAGGAAATAATTCTAAATTTACACTCCATTGAGGACAATAAAGTATATAAAGCTGGATTAGCCAAAATTTCCGTCGGAATTCTATAACATTTTAAGCACCAGACAATTAAACTGATATCAATACTGCTCAACGAATCTTGATCAGGTACTAAAGTTATGCTGGACTGGAAATGTGTCAATACAAAACCAATCTTTAATAAAGGAGATGATTCACAATCAAGAAATTATCAAGTTTTTGAAAATTTAAATTGTCATTCAAGACAATATGGAGAAATATAGTGAAGGCAGCAAGTTAACAAATAATTCACAATGTGGTTTCCACAGTAGTCTAGGTGTTCAAGCCTACCTAACTTACTCGACTTTTTTATTACATTTTTTAAGGGTTTCGTGAAAACAAATCAGTAAATATCATATATTTCTATTCACCAAAGACATTCAATAAAGCATTCCATAGGTGACTGACTGCTTTGCGATCTGTGCACACAGCACGGCATCACTGCCAGTGTCCCAGAACTGAAGTGAAACCTGACATTCTGACCGAAATTTATTTATTTATTTATTTTTTTCACATAAGAAGGGCACTGGCGTAGGACAACAATTTTTTTGTTTTTAAAAAGGCCCATTGAATATGCCAGACTCTCAAGACCACAGTTCAAAAACGGAACCAAAAGTACATGGATCATTTGTCTTGAAATGTCCCTCTTGAAGGAGTTGAAGTCATAGGCATGAGGAAATTACAGAAGCAGGCAAGGAGTTCGAGAGGTTACCAGTAAAAGTGATGAAAGAATGAGAATATTTGTTAACTCTTGCACTAGGGAGGTGGACAAAATAGGGTTGGGGGGAAGTATAGGGAGGTCCCGATGATACGAGCAGTTAGATTCTATTTGAATTGCTCGTAAAGCTTCGTATAACGAAACACATAATCAATGGTAAGAAAGAGATTAGGTTCTGTGACTCTTGTCAAAGGTAAGTTTTCAAGCTAAAACCTGCGATACCAAACACAATAAACGTGTCTTTATTACAGAACTGTCGATAAAGCAGCCTGAAAGAGAAAACGGCATACAATAGTTCATTATTTTATATTAATCAAACATATAAAATGTGCACTCACCAATGCCTAGTTAATGCATCAGAGAGGGTAACTCGATCACCACTCTTGTGCCTCTTAACAATTTCTACCTTCTTTGCGAGTGTTATTGGCACTCTAGATCGCTTAGCATTACTGCTAGGACTCGCACCAGAACTCATTGGCCACTTGTGAGGTATGGTTAGCGCTTGAGAGACAACATAGGGCAAAATCTATACACCACGAGGTCAGCTACACACACAACACCACACCAAAGACAGCGAATGAAAGAACACGTGCAAAGTTGTGCAAAGTTAGCAATCTGGAGGTAAGGTGAGAAAACTGGAGGAAAAAGCTGTTTCAGGGAGGGATAAGGTGTGAAATTTCCAGTTTAAATTTCTTAATATATAATTGACAGAGGATGTTCAGGCAAGAAGAGAGCGACAGTTGAGCGTCACTGAATAGGAGAGGATAGTTATTTAAAAAGTTGAGGCTGGGCGATAAATGGAGGAATTAAGTGTTTGAGGTATCGAACAACATAGAGTTTGCTCTGCCCAGATAATATATATATATATATATATATATATATATATATATATATATATATATATATATATATATATATATATATATATATATATATATATATATATATGTAAGAAGTTGAAGTGGGCGCGCCTGCGAGAGGCTCACAGACTAGTCAGCGAGTCCCGCCAAAACGAGTCTTAAGGCCCTGGAGGTTTGTTGTTGTGGGAATTTGGCGGGAGAGGCGAGCGAGAGAGAGACAGGGTGCAGAGTAGTGGTGGATTTGCCATTTGATTTGCAGGAGTTTGGTCTTGGCAGTGTGCTGTGGGACGTCAGTGAGGTGGCACCGTAGCAGATACTGTGAACTAGGAGGCTGCAGTGAGGAACTTGCTGTCCCTGGCTGCTATGGTGTTAGTACCGCCGTGCATGGAGGAAGAGCTGCAGTACTTCAGGGTAGTGGTAGTGGCATACCTTCAGCGCGTTGGGTCGGTGTGCGGTTGGGCCTATAGGGTGTGAGGGTCCTGGGGGTACTGGTTAGGGTGGGACTGCCAGTGGCATATAACATTTCTTGTGTTGGTGCGTGAAGTGTTTATTTCTCCTGTTTATTTGTATGTGGATTTACCCATTTTCTCATAGGATCAGGTATTTTGGAGTGCCAGCAGTGTGGCCTCTAAGAGTGTTAAGCACTCATATTTTATTTGTGTTTTCTTTATTATGTACTCATTTGTGTTTTCTTTATTATGTATTCAATCATTAAATTTTTAAATTGTGGCCCAGGTTTCTGTGAACCTAAGCAGGAGGTTTAAATTAATCAGTGGGTTCTTGTGGTGAGTGCTTGGTGAGCCTAATTAAGGTAGGTTAACTGTGCCCTAGTTTTGCACTCATTACAATTGGTAGCAGAGCGTGGTTCTATGCCCTTTTGGGGAAATTGTTTCAAACTCCTGCTTGGGTCCAGTGCTTTTGGCAAAATCCACTTAAGTGTTAGTGTGGCACTACTCCTGCACAATGGAGGATTTGTTGTGTTTGGGTGATGTTGATGGCCAAGGTGTAGCTGGGGTTAAAGTTGAGTGCAAGGAGGAGAGCAGGGAGGTGGAAGTGACCCCAGAGGTAGTTGATAAATTAATCAGTAGCAATGCTCAGTTATCCCAAGCAGTGGCACAACTGTGTAATAAGTTTGACCAAATGGGGCACATGCAAAACATGGTGTGGTCACGTCCTGTGCCCACTATTGGAAAATTCTCTGGAAGGGTACGGAGGGCCAGTGAGTTGGATGACTGGGTAGAGGATGCCACAGAGAAAATAAAGCAGCTGGGATTACAGGGCTCTGAGGGAGTGTCATACCTGTGTGGGTTCTTGGAAGGCCCAGCCCGTCGAAGGGTCCGCAACAGTACTGTGAAGACTGTGTCTGACCTTTTTGATTGTTTGAGGTCTGCTTTTGGACCAGAACTGAATTATACAGACTTAGAAAAACAGCTGCATGCTCGGGTTCAACAGCCAGGTGAAGGAGTGTGGGAATTTGCTGATTCTCTGGGTGTTATTGTGGATAAAATGTACAAAGTGAGAGACAAGGGAGATAAAGAACGGCAATGGCTGCTAACTACATGGTTCTGTAGGAATTTGAGAGACAGAAAAGTAGGAGTGAAGTTGGGAAAATGGTGGGAAAAGCACCAGCCTGTGAAGTGGGAGGACATGGTTCAGCGAGCAGCAGACCAAGTGAGTGAGGCTGAGCGGATTGTGAAGGAAGAAGCAGAGTTAGTGAGTGGGAAAAAGCCAGAGAGAGTTGTGAGGAGTACCCTTTCTTCACCATCTTGCTCCTTGTGTGGACAACATGGACACTTGGGATATCAGTGTGAACGGTTCAAGGAGTTGGTGTCCAAGACAGCGGGAAACGGGAGTCCTTGAGAACAAGGGGCCAGCTCTCAAGGCCTGACGACAGGGCCCCCACTACAGCTCAGATAAGGAGTGTGACTAATGTGACCGAGGAACGGAATGATGTAAAAAGAGGGAAAGTTAAGTTGTTTGGAAAGACTCTGAGGATAGATGCGTTGGTGAATGGTATACCTGTAAGTGCTATGGCTGATTCTGGTGCTGAGGTCAGTCTGGTGACAGAGGAATGGTACAAACAGCACCTCCTCCCCAAGCAAGCTGTGATCTATGGGATGGACATTCGGATTACAGATGCAAATGGGAGGGAAATTCCCTGTTTGGGTTATGTGAAGGTGAATGTGGAAATTGAGGGAAAAAGTGTTAAAGACTGTGGACTTTTTGTGAAAGGTGGTGGTGGGGAGAGTGGTGTGGTGCAGGGCACTACATTGCCAGTGTTGTTTGGGATGAATGTGTTGAAGGGAGCCGTGCACCTGGGGCTAACTGAGAAGTGGGGCAGGTGTGTCCGTGCCATTGAGGCAAAATTGAGGGTGACACAACAGCCTCTGGGGTTTGCTGTAATTCAGCAGCAACAGGATTTAGTAATCCCGGCTGGTACCAGAAGAATAATGAGAGTGTTTGTGGAAAGTTTACAGGAAGTAGATGTAGATAGTGTGGTGTTGGAGCCCTTAGTGCCTGGTGAGGGCTACTGGGTGCCTGAAGGTTTGTGTATATTTCCCAGTTATACCAGAGTGGTTAAGGGTGAAGGATGGCTGTCAGTGGGTAACCTGGGACAAGCAGATGTGCAATTCAGGCCACAGTGGAAGGTAGCCAAAGTTTCTCATGGAAGGGAGGTTACTGTGGGAAGAGCTCACACACACACAGTAGCTCAGACTGCACCTCCTTCAGTGGTTAAGGAGTTCAAGGACAGACTAGGGGTGCAGGTGGATGAGAGTCAGCTTGATTCAGCACAGTTGGAGAGACTGGATGGATTGATCCATGAGTACGGAGATGTGTTTGCTGAAAACGAGCAGGATTTGGGATGTGCTACTGGAGTGGAGCATGAAATTCACCTCAATAGTGCAGTGCCCATTCGCCTTCCATACAGACATATTCCTCCCCCATGTATCACTGAGGTTAAAGCTCATGTAAAGGGACTGTTGGAACAGGGAGTGATAGAGGAGAGTGTGAGCCCGTATGCAGCCCCAATAGTGATGGTGAGGAAGAAAGATGGTTCGCTGCGACTTTGTGTTGATTATCGAAGGCTGAACGAGGTGACAGTGAAAGATGCCTTCCCATTACCAAGGGTACAAGACACACTAGATGCATTAGCCGGGGCGCAGTATTTTTCTTCTTTTGATTTAGCTGCAGGTTATCATCAGATTCTTGTGCGGGCAGAAGACCGGCCCAAGACTGCTTTTGTAACACCATTTGGCCATTATCAATATGTGCGCTGTCCTATGGGGTTATCCAATAGCCCAGCAACATTCCAAAGGTTTATGGAGTATGTGTTTAGCGATCAGGTTTTTGTGACTCTTTTGGTGTATCTGGATGATTTGTTGGTGTTTGCTCGGAGTGTGGATGAGCATCTGGATAGACTGGAGGGAATGTTGAAGCTTTTGAGGAAACATGGGCTGAAGTTGAAACCTTCCAAATGCCACATACTAAAGCCCCAGGTTAGGTACCTTGGATTTATCATTTCTAAGGAGGGAATTAATACAGACCCAGAGAAAATACGGGCTGTACAGGAGTGGCCAGTTCCGCGCACTGTTAGGGAGGTCAGGGCATTTGTCGCATTCTGCTCCTTTTACAGAAGGTTTGTGAAAAATTTTGCGAAGGTGGCTGCTCCGTTGCATGCTTTGATGAGTGGTGATTCTAAGGCAGCAGTGAGTGATTATTGGGGGAAGGATGAGGCCAGAGCATTTGCCTTGTTGAAAGAGAAGTTAAGTCAGGCTCCAGTGTTGAAAAGTGCAGATTACAGCAAGCAGTTTGTGGTGGAGACAGATGCTAGCTTTGAAGGACTGGGAGCAGTTTTATCTCAGGAGCATGATGGGAGGTTGCATCCGGTGGCTTTTGCAAGTAGAGGTCTCAGAAAGTCAGAGCGGAACATGAGCAATTACAGCTCTAGGAAGTTGGAGCTGTTGGCTCTGAAGTGGGCTGTGACAGAGCAGTTTAAGCACTATCTGGTGGGTGGACATTTTATAGTGCTGACGGATAATAATCCATTGGCACATTTGAACTCTGCCAAGCTTGGGGCAGTGGAGAGTAGGTGGCTGGGTGACTTGGGAAGGTTTGATTTTGAGGTGAAATACCGGCCAGGGAAGGAGAATGGTAATGCGGATGGATTGTCGAGGAGGCCCCAGGAATTGATTGAGGGAGGGGAGGAAGAGAAGGAGATATGGGAAACCAGTCCTAACTCCTCGGTGAAAGGGGTGGCTGTGATGCAGGTATGGCGTGGTGCCAGTAAGGAGCAGCTTAGGGATATGCAACAGTCTTGTCCAGTTGTAGGGAAGTTGTGGAGACAAATGATTGGTAGACTGAGGCCAGCAGAACTAAGGCAGTTGCTACAAGTAGAGGAGTTTAGGCAATGGTGGAGAGTGAGAGGGTCCCTCATTATGAGGCATGGGGTGATCTACTGGCGTGGAAGGGAGACAGATTCTAGGAAGTGGAAAGTGGTGTTGCCAGTGAATCAGAGACAAGAAGTGCTTAAAGCCGCTCATGATCAGTGGGGTCATCAAGGGGTTGCTAGAACAACGTCACTAGTGAAGGATAGGTTTGCTTGGCCAGGACTACATGAAGACATCAAATTGTATGTGGCAAAGTGCAAAGTCTGTGTCATGGGGAAGGAGGAGGGTGTGCGGGCCAAGACTAAGTTGGGTACGTTGGAGGCCAACCGCCCCTGGGAAGTGTTGGCTGTTGACTTCACTTTGCTGGATCCGGCCAGGGATGGCAAGGAAAATGTATTGGTGGTGACGGATGTGTTTAGCAAGTTTGCCCTGGCCTTTCCTACTAAAAACCAAAAGGCAAGCACAGTAGCCAAGATCTTGGTGGAGGAGATTTTTCACCGTTTTGGTTGCCCAGAAAGGGTACATAGTGACCAGGGTAGGAATTTTGAGGGAAAGTTAGTGCAGGAACTATGCAAGTATTACCATGTAGCCAAGTCTCGTACCACCCCGTATCACCCTCAAGGAAATGGGATCTGTGAGAGGTTTAACCGCACCTTACATGGGATGTTAGTTACCCTTGGTCAGGAACAGCGGGAGCATTGGCCTAGGCACTTGTCAAGCCTCACTGCCATCTATAATACCACACCCCATGCTGTCACTGGTTTTTCACCCCATTATTTGTTGTTTGGTGTGGAGCCCCATTTACCTTTGGATAGGTTCTGTGAGGAAACTGATAGTGAGCCTACTAACCATAGCATGTGGATTAGGAAGCTCAGAGAGACACAGGAGGCTGCTTGGAAAGCAGCTAAGTTGAACATCAAGAGTTACCACAATACCAATAGGTGGAAGCGTCAGGAGCAAGGAAAAGCAGAGCCATTGAGGGTGGGACAAAGAGTGTTGCTAAGGGACAATGCAGTACTAGGTAGGAGGAAGATTCAGCCTAAGTTTGCAGCTGAGGTGTGGGAAGTTGAGGAGGTGTTGGATGGGGTGAGTGGGGTGTATAGGGTCAGACCAGAAGGTGAGTCCGGCTGTAGTAAGGTGTTACATCGCAGTAACTTGCGTCCTTGGAATGGCAGTGAGGGCCATGCAGGGACAAGTAATGAAGTGCCAGCAGGGACAAGTAATGAAGGGCCAACAGAGGAGGAAGAAGTAGAAATGCCAGATATGACAGAAGTGTTAAAGCGCTTTGGGTTTCCAGAACCGGACTCAGAGGAACAAGTGGACTCAGTGGTTGAGCAGGAGGGAGAGGATGCCCTAGGGCCTGGTGAAGAGCCAGATGAACAGAGTGGTGAAGGCTCAGAGCAGGTTAAAGGGGTTCAGGCCCCTCAACTCAGGAGGTCTAGTAGGATTGCTGAAAGGGGTGCAACGGGTTCGTCTTGTGTTGGCTGTGGGGATTGTGCATGAGGGCATGCACAAAGTTCAGGGGGGGTGAGTGTAAGAAGTTGAAGTGGGCGCGCCTGCGAGAGGCTCACAGACTAGTCAGCGAGTCCCGCCAAAACGAGTCTTAAGGCCCTGGAGGTTTGTTGTTGTGGGAATTTGGCGGGAGAGGCGAGCGAGAGAGAGACAGGGTGCAGAGTAGTGGTGGATTTGCCATTTGATTTGCAGGAGTTTGGTCTTGGCAGTGTGCTGTGGGACGTCAGTGAGGTGGCACCGTAGCAGATACTGTGAACTAGGAGGCTGCAGTGAGGAACTTGCTGTCCCTGGCTGCTATGGTGTTAGTACCGCCGTGCATGGAGGAAGAGCTGCAGTACTTCAGGGTAGTGGTAGTGGCATACCTTCAGCGCGTTGGGTCGGTGTGCGGTTGGGCCTATAGGGTGTGAGGGTCCTGGGGGTACTGGTTAGGGTGGGACTGCCAGTGGCATATAACATTTCTTGTGTTGGTGCGTGAAGTGTTTATTTCTCCTGTTTATTTGTATGTGGATTTACCCATTTTCTCATAGGATCAGGTATTTTGGAGTGCCAGCAGTGTGGCCTCTAAGAGTGTTAAGCACTCATATTTTATTTGTGTTTTCTTTATTATGTACTCATTTGTGTTTTCTTTATTATGTATTCAATCATTAAATTTTTAAATTGTGGCCCAGGTTTCTGTGAACCTAAGCAGGAGGTTTAAATTAATCAGTGGGTTCTTGTGGTGAGTGCTTGGTGAGCCTAATTAAGGTAGGTTAACTGTGCCCTAGTTTTGCACTCATTACATATATATATATATAGATAGATAGATAGATAGATAGATAGATAGATAGATAGATAGATAGATAGATAGATATATTGATGCTGACAAACAGAGCTGGAGGTGTTTGACAAACCATGGTGCCAGTATGAAGGCATAGTTACGGAGGGACCCCATCAGGTCTATAAAAAAGTCAAGGCCAGCGAAGGCGTTTCGTCTCACTGACTTGTAGAAAGTGGCATACTCTAAGATTTGCTGCTTGGCATTATTCTTTTTAAACATGTGTTAATGACGTCGACGATGGTCTCACCTGTAAACTACCGAAATTTTCTGATCATGACAAGAAAATTAACACCACATTCATATTTCATTGGATGACATACAACATTTTATAATTAACTAGTTCGATCCTTATGAAATGCTAGAAAGAGTGCAGCGTGAAATAACTAGAATGATACCCCGTCTGAAAAAAAAGAAATGCGTGAAGAAATATCTATGAAAATAGATTCTTTCAGTCTTACTAAAGGAATAATGCGAAGTGATTCATTAGAGGAGTTAAAACAATTACAAGTATTCGATAACATTGGCTAATTATTTTACAGTAGATCGATGAAACAAGAGGGTATAAAATCTCCTTCAATCACCTCGTTAACGTTTGAATCTCTTTACCGTCTAATGTCGTCAATAATACGTATAACTGTTACAGCTTTTAAAGGTTAATTACAGGTGACCAGTGAGCGACAGAGCGAAGGTAAAATGCGAACACCGTGACTACCTACTACATGCATGAAGGATGACACAGGCCTCCTCTTCACCCATGTGAGATGTGCGTCATCCTAGGATATGGCTGCGTCAGCAAAAAGACATTTTGGCTAACTTAACCCGCTGTGTCTTGCTCACAGGGACAGCAATGTCTGGCAATAGTGAAAAGACTTCTGTCTAAGGGACAAGTTCGATCCCACGACCACAGAACACCAGCCGCGCGTGCTTCCTCAGTCTGTGCCATCCAAACACTGCACAATAAATTGGATAAATCTTTGGACTGGAGTTCACAACTGAGATACTACCTGCTGTTATTAACAAATTGCAACAAAAAAAAAAGAGATTTATATATGAAATGTCACTGGAGAGGTACACATAGTGATTGCTCTTCTCTCTTATAAAGTATCTATGGAGTTTCTTCTCACTGTATAGTATTTCTTAACTTCTCGGTCTTGGCTGGAGGGAGCGATGGATCGGGAGAAACCTTAATATGTGCTGTCCTGTTCCTCTCGACAGAGTAAAGCTCCAACAAATGGGCAGAGCAGAGCTGCTGCTGCGTGTTCTTCCTTTGTGTTTATTTTTGTTGTAGTCCTTCCCCTCCTCCTCCTCCTGCTCCTCCTCTTCCTCATCATCCTCATCATCCTCATCCTCATCCTCGTCCTCCTTCTTCTCTTCCTCCATTTCTTTTGTTATTTTTCCATTTTATTCCTTTTCCTCTCTTTCTTTTTGCTTACTGTTTTCATTCCCTACGGTGCCAGCAGACCAATTACATAACAGCAATGCCCTCAGTAGTATCATCATAACAGAAAGACATGTGTCAAAATGTATCGATAAACTTAAAGTAAGCAAGTCACCCGGGCCTGACACGATCTCACCCCGCGTCTTAAAAGAAGCGAAATCCGAATTAGTTAAACCTCTGATTTTATTGTTCAATAAATCCCTGCAGTCTAGTACAATGCCTGATGAGTGGAAGCTCACTAACGTAACTGCGAATAAAAAAAATAAAAAAAAGGGCAGTAAATCTTTACCATGCAATTACCGGCCAATTAGCTTAACCTCAGTTGTATGAAAAATGGTAATCACTTAGAGGAAAACGAACTACCTAGAAACACTCAACACAGCCTCCGAAACAAACACTTTCCGTTAACAAATCTCTTAGACTTCTACGATATAATGAATCAGTGTGACGAAAGTAAAGCGGTAGACATAATATATCTTGATTTTCAAAAGACCTTCGACAAAGTCCCCCACAAAAATTTACTGATTAAATTAAAATCACATGGTGTCTAAGGCGACGTGTTGAGATGGGTAGCAAATTGGCTAAAGTACCCTAAATAAGGACCAGTAATAAATGGAAAAGCATCCAAGTGGACTAACGTAACCAGCGGGGTGCCAGAGGGATCAGTTTTAGGACCTGTTCTCTTCCTTGTTTATATCAACGACATAGATG
>NC_087196.1:3405857-3418357 GCF_035594125.1 Scylla paramamosain | reverse complement strand
CTAACGCATCCTTCCCATAAATCGATCCATACAATTCTCATACAAGGCATGATCTTTACGAAAAATTTTACCAATGAGCGATTTCTATCATCATCTTGAAAGAACCGATGGAAATTTATAATACACTTAACCTTCAGTCTCAGATCAACTTCACTGTGTTAAATGTTGTGTGTTTTTATATGAGAGATGTTCTGGCCATTGGCAACAAAGAATAAGAAAAGAGTAGGAGTAAATACAGAAGCATGTAAAGTGTTTTAGAATTTATTAGTGAAAAGGACGAAATACTGAAAATACGGGTTAAAACTTGCATTATGGACGCAGACAGAAAAGGGGGAGAGGAAGTAGAAAGTCTACTGCAGCGAAAGGGACACGCATACAGTTCGTAAGATCAAAAGAACAGTTAGCGTGAAAGTAGATACAAGATGGTTAGAGATGCAATTTTCTAAGAGAGTTCGAAGACACTCAGAGAAGAATTGATGAGACGAAATGCTCTTGATCTCACCTGTTTGAGGGAGCTGTGTGAGTGGAAGCAAGTACCCTGAAGTATGTTAGGCATACGTACTTCCTGCACGTGCAGATAAGGCCCCGGTACAGAGTTAGCAGAGGCAGGGTGTGGGTTGAGGAAACTGATAAAGACGATTCCGGAACCTTTAACTTCATGAAAACGGTTTTATCGAGAGGTGAGATGAGAAGTTTTCAATTTAGACTTTTTGTATAAAATTGATTGTCATTGAATGTAACTGAAAAAAACGAGAGAATAGTTGATGTATTAAGTGGATGGATAAAGGATTTGAGTTGTTAAGGCATTGAACAACATTAAATATGTTCCCTGTCAATCAAAAGCTATAAAAGAACCAGAAGTCAGGTGTTCTGTGGCTTCTCTTTGTGAATTGTTTGATTCCTGAGTGGTTGGACGCCTAAGAAAAGACATGGAGAAATGTAGAGTGGTATCATCAGTGCAGGAATGGATAAGAAACTAAGTTTGGGTTAAATGTATTATATATGATGAATTATATGTGGGTGACAAGAGAGAATCCTGAGGAACACCACTGTCAATAGACTTAAGAGAATAGTGACCATCTACTACAGATAGGATGGAAGCAGTAGGAAGGGAGTTTTGAAATTAAAGCTATATGCCAGAATCTATTTAACGTTCTTTATATGTCTAAGTCAACAGCAAAAGTTTTATCAAAGTTCCTAAAAAGAGAATCACAAAGAAAGACCAGAATGTCACCAGTGAAGTGGCTACAGCCAGGTGTAAGGTTGCGATATAATTCTTGTTTACGAATTTTCCTATTAAGGGTTGATTCAGAACTTCAGAAAATAGGAAATCAAAGCAATAGTTTGGTAGTTTGAGAAATTAGAGAAATTTTATTAGATAATTAAAAAGAGGATGTATATAGGCAAACTTCCAGCAGAAAGGAAAGGTCGATGATGAGAGGCAGATTAGAAAGAGTTTGTCCAGGTAGTTGCACAGAAGCACAGTTACCTAGGACAATAGGAGGGGTCCCATAAGGTAAATTAACCTTCTGAGGTTTAAGGCCACCGACAACATGGAAAAGATCATTAGGAGGAGCCTTAATAGAAAGCATGAAATAATTGGATGGTGGAAGATAGGGAAAAACAAGCTATGAATCATCCAATTTGAATTTTTTAAGCAAAGATTTGAGCGAAGAGTTAAGCTTGAGATAGACGAGATGGCTTTGGTGTCATCAAGTTGTAATAGAGGAGGAAAAGATGAGGAAGAACAACTCTAGTAGATATTTTTGGACTGATGCCACACGTTGTGAGGGAGTTCAATCCGGAAAGACAGACATTTTCTATTGATGAGTGTTTTTTTTTTTTTTTTTTGCAGCCAATTGAAGAATAATTTTAATATGATTCCCGGTATAAATGTAAAACGCATATATTTCGAGATATGAAAGCCTCCGTTCCCGTTTGTGGACCACTTCTTTATCATGCATAACACGAGAACAAGTTGAATTAAACCAAGGGTTAGAAGGCTGAGAACGAGAAAAAGTGTGGAATGTACGCCTCCATGCTGGACACAATCTCCTCCGTTATTTGGTCTCTGCGCAGAGATGTGTCCTTCACATGGAAGCAGTAGTCACTGGTACAGTTGGTACAGTGCATAATAGTGAGCCAGTGATCTGACCCAAATTGTAGAGATGGCGCCCTGGCTGTGTCAGTGTCTCTGGTTTAATCACATCCTTCGCTGTAGAGACATTGGAGTTAGGGACAGTTCCTTGGGAGGATCTCAGCGGTTAAAGCTGAGTTCCGCGTTAGGATTTCAACGCAGGAGGGTGACTTACACCGTCACCAAGTCTTCACTTTACCTAGTAAGCTGAGAAGCAGGAGAAATGAACGGTGGTGCCCAGGGAAACGAAGGATGTGAAGCTCTCCAAGGCACCACGTCTTGCTGATGGGCACCACGTAAAGATGAATGTTTGGAGAGTGACGGAGGAGGTGGTAGACGTGGCTCGGGGAGACAATGAGAGGACAGAAAGGGCTGCAGTAAGCACCATGCTCTCAGGTAGTGGTAGTGATTGGTGACATATTAGGAACACTGATAGTACTCTTTTTTATCAGACGAGGGAGTTTTCCAGGGTGTACAGGTATGGGCAAGGTATTAAGCTGGTGAGCGAAGGGATCAAACCCCCGCGTTTCTCTAAGGGTGGCGGGAATTGCCAAAGTAAGGTCAGGAATGAGGATTTGTTTAGGAGCATTAGCTAAGATAAGGAATGAAGAAGGTATGTGGTGTGCTGCCTAAGAGAGATATTACGTAGAGTGGAATGGCTGTCCATGGCTATTGAAATGAATGAATTGCCAAGTTGCAACTCATTATAGAAGTAATGAATGGACACTACACTTTAGAGCCTTTTCTTTTTTTTCTTCGACAATTTAGAGGGAGGAGGAAACTGTGAAAGAATTGTCAAAAAAAAAAAAAAACTAAATCCAGGAAAGCAGTTAGCAGAAAAAAACGCGAGGAATTGCTTAGGTGTTTGCTATACGACCATCAGGATTATTTGAAATAAAATAAATTTGCTGTTGCATGAAGTTATGTTGTTAGACATATGTTAGGAAAGGTATTTCGTTCAGAGGTGTAGGTAGAGGCTACACAATGCACCACCAGGACAGGAAGGAGAGGAGAAGAAGAAGTATAGCATTTTATGTTATGGACACACTGCAATGCTGTGTTTACAAAAGCACGAAAATAGATAATAACACAAAATAAATATGAGTTGATGTGAAGGGAAGACAACAAGGATAAAAGTACGGGCCACCGAACAAAAAAAAAAAAAAAAGGTTTACAATCCATTTTGAGAGAAAACAATTACATTTTAGAAGCGTAGGTTTTGAAGCGTTAAGAAGGTTCAAGTACCTCCATGAGTTAATTGACAATGGAGAGGAAGAGAAAATGAGGTTAGGTGTAAAAGTACTACGGTAAGGGAGCCAGGTCAAGCTGGGAGGGTAGATGGAGTGGAGATAGAAGGAGAAGGTGAGGTGAGGTCTTGAGAAGGAGAAGGTGAGGCGAGGTCTTGGGATGTAGTAAGGCTGAGAGAGGTAAAGTGAAGTGTATGGATGGTGAAGGAGCCAAGTCAGGCTGAGATGGTTGAGGCGAGATAAAGTCACGGGGCAGATGGAGTGGAGACTAAGGAGTGGAATAAAACGGAAGATTAGGAAAAGTTAATGCTGATGATGTGTATGAAAGTTGCGTTAATAAATTACATATAGGCCGGAAAGATAAAATTCCATATAGATTAATAGCATGAAAAAAAGAAAACGACTATTCCTACCTGTTTTCATTCGGGAAAACATGAAAGAAATGCCAGAAAAACGAACAGATTTTCAGAGATGATAAGCTGTTACTATTTCCATAACAAAAGAGAAAATGGCGTAACAAGAAACAGATAGGCTGCAGACATTTAAAATAGCATGGCCAAATGAAAGATACCCAAAGTATTAAAAAGTTAGAAATATTAGTGAGCCATTGGTTAATATCTGTAGGATATCTTTAGATACTGTGCATGTGGAGGGAAGTTATTATAGTTTTAATAAGAAAGAAAGCAAAATGATAATGTCCAACTCAAACTGACTTTTATCATCGGCGAAAAAATGAACTTTGTAATTGCGAGAAATATTAGGAGTGATTTAGAAAGACATAAGTTAATAAAAGATTTACAACAAGAATTCACATAGGAGAGATTATGCTTCACGAACTTGTTGAAGTTTATAGTGAAGACCACGAGGCAGCAGGCAGTTACGACACAATATACCAAGACTTCAGCAAGGTATTTGATGGGGTGCCCCATCAACGGGTTTTGTACGAGGTTAGGATGCATGAGAGAACTTTGGGTTGGCTACAGTCATGGTTATGTGATAGGCAACAAGAATTTATAACAAACCTGAGTAGTTATTACTGAAATATCAAAGGTCACACATCATTTCTTATACATATTAATGATTCAGAAAATGGGATTAATAGCGATATTAATATATTTACGGACGACAAGAAGATAGGCTGATTAGGTCTTTCTGATGTAATCATGCTGCAGACATTTGGATAAAATGAACAAATAGATATGAATAGTGTCCTTTTCTCTTTCTTCCATCTCAGACTGAAAGAAACAGTGGGTGAGGAAGACCCTTCGTCTATTTCTCTTAAATGGTACTCATGAATATAGCCCTTTTGTGGTGCAGTGGCTAGCGTGCCTAACTACGAATGTGCCGGCTCCAGTTCTGATCCGGGCTTGGAAAGTCGGCGCACAGCTTTCCCAACTACTCATCTTTCTTTCGAGTTGTTCGATAAATAATTACCTGGAGAAACTTGGGAGGGGTATACTGGAGAAGCCTGGATGTCACAATGGCCCAGTGTCCGGAGGTGAAGGACATCATCCATCAGATTCAAAGGTCAGTGAGACGGAGATGAGCACCGAGGCCTCACGCAGCTGTAGCCTATGACCCTTGCCCTCACCTTTACCTAAATGCAACCACCGTAAGGAGTAATAGGTCTACTGTTGTTTTTTTTCTTTCTTTGTGTTCCTTTATATTGCATTCCTCCTCCTCCTCCACCTCCTCCTCTTTCTCTTATTTCTCCTATCCGTTCCTCTCTTCTCATACTCCTGTTCATCTTTCAGCATCTTTCTTCTCTCACCATCTTTTCCGTCCTCTTCCTCCTCTTGTACGTTCATACACCCCATCTCTTCTATCCCTTCCTCTACAAATCTTCTTTGCTTTCTTCTTTCTTTTTCACATTCATTTCAGCATCTGCGATTCTTCTTTTCTCCTCTCTCTCATCCTTTCTCTACTTTGTTTTTTTGTTTTCTAAACATCTTCTTTTCGTTGTTTGTCTTAAATACATTAATAATATTATCTTTCCTTCTTTCCAATGGCTACTTCACCCTCCTCCTCTTTCTCCTCCTCCTCCTCCTCCTCTACTTCCTCTTCTTCTTCACTCAGAACATCTAACTTCATAGAAACTGTTTTTGCTAGAGATGAAATGCGAAGTTTCCAGTTTAGATTATAAGTAAAGGACTAACAGAGGATGCTCAGTGTAAAAGAGGGGGACAGTTGAGGGTCACTGAAGAATAGTTATCTGGAACATTGTGACGAGTTGAGTGATGGAGGAATTGAGTTTTTGAAGCATTGAACTATATTAAGTTTCCTCTGCCCCAATCAGAAATTTTTGAGAGATCAGAAATCAGGCGTTCTATGGTTTCTCTGAGTGAGCCGTTTAATTCCAGAAGGGTTGGACGTCTATGAAAAGACGTGGAAAATTGCAGGGTGGTATCATCATTGGATAGGACGAGAAGTTTGGTTTACAAGATCATTGATGAATAGGAGGAAGAGAGGTGATGACAGGACAGAACCCTGAGGAACACCACTCTTAATAGGAACATAAGAACACAAGAAACACGGGAAGCTGCAAGATACCATCAGGCCTACACGTGACAGTCCCTGTATGAAATATACCTACTTATTTCCACCTACGAGTATCATCTCCATCCATAAATCTGTCTAATCTTCTCTTAATACTCCCTAATGACTCAGCACTAACAACCTGAGCCAGTTCCATTCATCTACCACTCTCTTTGAGAACCAGTTCCTTCCTATCTCTTTTAAAACCTAAATTTTTCAAGATTGAACCCGTTATTTGTTGCTGTATCCTGGTTACTGATCCTAAGAATTTTGCTATGTCCCGCTTGTTATAACCTTTATACCACTTAAAGACTTTTATCAAGTCACCTCTTAACCTACGTCTCTCTAAAGAATGTAAAAATTAACAGCATCCATCTCGCCTCGTAAGGAATACTCCTCATCCCCTGTATCCCTTTAGTCATTCTCCTTTCTACTAATTATAATAGGCCTATATTCTTCCTGTAATGTGGGGACCAGAACTGCACAGCGTAGTCTAGATGAGGTCTGACCAGCGTCAAATATAATCTTAATATTACTTCGGGACTTCAAAAATTGAATCCTAATACCCTATTTGCCCTGTTTCTGGCCTCTATACATTGCTTTCTCTAGACGGAGTTCAGAGCTAACTATAACTACTGAATCTTTTTCGTACCCTGAACTTACCAGAGCTACATTCTTTAGTGTATACTTATTGTGTGGGTTTTCCCTCCCTATGGTAAGTATTTTGTATTTGTCAATATTAAACTACATTTGCCATCTATCTGTCCATTCCTATACAATTTTGCCTGCAAGGCGATTTTATCTGATTCTGACCTACTTAATCTACCTATCTTCGTGTCCCCGGTAAATTTACTAACATAACAACTAATTCCACTATCCAAGTCATTGATATATATTAAAAACAACAATGGCCCTAAACCCAATAATTACCTGACCCCACTCGGATTTCGAGCCGTTTATTACCACTCTGTCACCTGTCGCTTAGCCACGACCTTATTCAGTTTAACACATTCCCATCTGTCCCGTGCGCCCTAACCTTTCTCAGGAAAAGAACTATGACCGTCTACCACAGAAGCAATAGAACGGTCAGAAAGGAAACTTGAGGTGAACTAAGAGTGAAGGATAGAAGCTGTAGGAGGATAGTTTGGAAATCAAAGCTTTGTGCCAGACTCTATCAAAAGCTTTTGATATGTCTAAAGCAACAGCGAAAGTTTCACCAAAATCCTTAAAAGAGAATAACCAAGACTCAGTAAGGAATACAGTAAAAGATACAGGGGATGAGGAGTATTCCTTACGAGTCGAGATTGAAACTGTTAAATTTACATTCTTTAGAGAGACGCAGGTTAAGAGGGGACCTGATAAAAGTCTTTAAGTGATACAAGGGTTATAACAAGGCAAAGCATTCTTAGGATCAGCAACCAGGACAGAACAAGAAATAGCGGGTTCAAGCATAAAAAAATTAGGTTTAAGAAAGAGATGGGAAGAAATTGGTTCTCAAATAGAGTGGTAGATGAATGGAACGGACTCAGTAATCACGTTGTTAGTGCTAGGACATTAGGGAGCTTTAAGAGAAGATTAGACGGGTTTATGGATGGGGATGATAGGTGGAAATAGGTAGGTATATTTAATACAAGGACTGCCACGTGTAAGCCTGGTGGCTTCTTGCAGCTTTTCTTATTTCTTATGTTCTTATGTTCTTATGTTCTTATGTAAGGAAAGCCCCGAAGATCACCAGTACAGCGGCTACGACGAACCCAAAACTGACGATCGTATATAATCTTCCAGTTGAGGACAGATTCATAAACCTCAGAGAAACAAGTAATTAAAGCAATAAGACGGTAGTTTGAGGGATTAGAGTGGTCACTATTTTTAGGGACAGGCTGGGTGTAAGTAAACTTCAAACAAGAAGAAAAGAAAGATGATGACAGGCAGAGCTGGAAGAATTTGACTTGGCAGAGCCAAGCACGGAGGCACAGTTTCGGAGAAGAATAGTAGGGACCCCATCAGGACCACGAACGTTTCGTGGATTAGGACCAGCTGGGAAATAGAGAACATTACTTCGAAGGATCTAAATAGGTAGCATGAAGTAATCGTAGGGTGGAGGAGAGGGAGAAACAAACCCTGAATCAACCAAGATAGAGTTTTTAGCAAAAGTTTGAGCGAAGACTTCAGCTTTAGAGATGGATGAAATGGCAATGGTACCATAAGTTAATAATTAATGAGGGAAAGATAAAAAAAAGTTATTGGCGATGGTTTTGGCTTGGTGCCAGAGGCCAAATGAAATTTTCTGTTGATGAAGGAGCTTTAGGCGAGCTGGAGAACAAACTTGACATGATTCCGGGCAGAAATATAAATTGCATGAGATTCAGATTACCATTATAACAACAACAACAACAACAACAACAACAACATAATAATAATAATAATAATAATAATAATACGGAAAAAAATAAAAAGAAAAGAATAAGAAAGAGAATCACTTAGAGAGAGAGAGAGAGAGAGAGAGAGAGAGAGAGAGAGAGAGAGAGAGAGAGAGAGAGAGAGAGAGAGAGAGTTGAAGATGGTGTCACTTTAGGTAGCAGAGAAGAACTAGCCATGGAGGAGGATGAGGAAGAGGAGGAAGAGGAGGAGGAGGAGGAGGAAGAGGAGGAGGAGGAGGAGGAGGAGGAGGAGGAGGAGGAGGAGTAGGAGAGGATAAAACATGACCTTAGAGGAGGAAAAGGAGGGGAAAAAATAATAAGAGGGCAAGGACGAGCAGACGAAGAAGAAAGAGAAGGTAGAGGAGTAGAAGACATGGTGTTTCATAGAAGAAAATACAAAGTTAACAAAGGAGTGACATAAAATATGAAAATAAAAGAGAGAAAAATAGGAGGACGGAAAAAAATATAAGGAAGTAATATGATGGAGGGCGTAGCAATCAATAATAACAGGCAAAAGAAAGTGGAGGACTAGTAATATATATATATATATACGAGTATATATATATATATATATATATATATATATATATATATATATATATATATATATATATATATATATATATATATATATATATATATATATTACACTCTCTCTCTCTCTCTCTCTCTCTCTCTCTCTACAAAGACTAGAAGGAACACACTCTATATCAGAGAGAGAGAGAGAGAGAGAGAGAGAGAGAGAGAGAGAGAGAGAGAGAGAGAGAGAGAGAGAGAGAGAGAGAGAGTGTTACACAGAAAAACAGGCCACAACAGACCTTGTGGTCCTCACGAGGTGACCTGACATAGCACTATTAAGGTGATAGCAGAAGAAAAGGATAGCAAAGGAGAAGGCTCTCTCCTCACCCTGCACTCCCTCCTGCATAAGTCATACAGGAAAAACAAGTCGGAAATAAATACCTTACAGTGTTAAAGAAGGAAAAACCCGAAGGAACTATTATAGAAAAAAAAAAAAAAAAAAATACATGAAATGAGGTATCCCCATTTCCTGGAGGGAAGGAAGTTAATCTCTAACCAACAAAAGCTGTTAGCTGTGAATTGAAGGCTAATTATTTATCAAGACCGCGTTTAAAAGTCTCTATGATGTTGCAGTCTATCACGTCTCGAGGAAGCCCATTCCTTTAACTGCACGGTGGAAAAAAATGTCTTTTGATTCATGAGAGTTGAAGGAAGGATTTCCCAACAATTTTGCAACTGTTTCCTCGCGTGTAATTTGAAAAATCTATCGTGAAATATTTACTGCAGTCCATGTTATCAATGCCTTTGATGATTTTAAACACTTATAGTAAGTCGCCTCTTAATCGTCTCTGTGTTAATGGCAATAGATTTCATTCTTCAAGACTTCATTCTTCAAGACGCTCTTCGTATGATTTGTTTCTTTGATTTGGTATCATTTCTGTTACTCTACGCTGAATTCGTTCTAATTTATCTGTCTTTCTAGTGATAAGGGCACCATGCTTGAGCACAATATTCCAAAAGGGGCCGGAATAAAGTTATACAAAGTGAGGATTGTATCCTTATAGTTATATTCAAAAGATCTGCCGATTAAACTAATTATTTTATTCGCTTTCTTTACGACTTCTGAACATTGTTGGCTAGCTTTTAGGTCACTCGATACTGTTATTCGTAAATCATTTTCGCTGTCTACAGTTTTAAGTTGGTCAGTATTTAAAATATACTTTGCTTTCTCTTTTCGATACCCTACGTGAAGCACTTTGCCATTAACTTTATTAAAACTCATTTGCTTGGTGTGCCCCTACTCTGACAACTTCTCTAGATTTTCTGCATTTTTATTACTTTTTCGTCAGAGGCTATTCGGAATTCGCTATTTTGGTGTCATCAGCAAACTTCGATATTATACCTCTATACATCTATGTCGTTTATATAAACAAGGAAGAGAACAGGTCCTAACACTGATTCCTGTGACACTCCACTGGTTACGTTAGTCCACTTAGATGTTTTACCATTTATTACAATTATTTTTTTTATGGTTGTTTAGCTAGTTTTCTGCCCATTCCAACACGTCGGCTTGTATACCGTGTCATTTTAGTTTAATCAGTAAACTTTTTTAGGGGACTTTGTCAAAGGCCTTATGAAAATCAAGGTATATTATATCTACCGCTTTACAGTCGTCATACTGGTATGAGAGAGAGAGAGAGAGAGAGAGAGAGAGAGAGAGAGAGAGAGAGAGAGAGAGAGAGAGAGAGAGAGAGAGAGAGAGAGAGATGGAGGAGAACAGCAGAGGGAGGGGAAACTGTGAACGTTTTCCTAATGTGTGCGTGTGTGGGCGTGTGTGTGTTCTCTTGGGAGCGCTGCGGTAGCCTCTCTCTCTCTCTCTCTCTCTCCCTCTCTCTCTCTCTCTCTCTCTCTCTCTCTCTCTCTCTCAGAAAACTATATTCCTTTCTTCCTTTTTTCCTCCTTTTCTTTCTTTCTCTCTTTCTCTCCTTGAGTTCCCCAGTTTCTTGATTTTATTAATTTTCCTGCTTCTCTTCTTTTTTATTCCTTCCTTTACTTATCTAATCGCTTCTTTCATATTGTTGTTTTCTAATTTCTTTCATTGTATCATTTTCATTAATTCCTTATTTTGTTTTTCTTTATTCATCCACCTTTCGTAAATCTTCTTCCTATTTCCATCCCTCTCTTTGTCATTAATTGAATGTGTTTTTTTTTAATCCTTCAGATATTTTCCGTCTTTTCTTTCTTCCTTTTCTCTCTCTCTTCTTCCCTTCATAGCTTCCATCTTTTCTACCAGCATTCTTTTCATTTTTCTCTACCTTCTTTTCTTACATTTTCCCCTCTTATCTATCTTTCTTACTTATTTTCTCCCTTTCTTTTTTTTCCCCTTTTTCCTATCTTCTAACTACTTATCCTTCCTTCCTTCCTTCCTTCTCTACACTAACTCAAGCGAATTCATAAATGGAACATCACAGTATGTGTGTGTGTGTGTGTGTGTGTGTGTGTGTGTGTGTGTGTGTGTGTGTGTGTGTGCCATACATTGTTCCAGAAACACTCTCAAACATATTAAGACAAACACACACACACACACACACACACACACAGTTCTCTTAACCTAACCTCACCTGAGCCTGGCTAGTCTATTAATTGCCCATCGTTAGGTTCCCAGTCTCAATAACCACCACCACCACCACCACCGCCGCCGCCACTGTTACGCTCCATTGAATCAACCCCAATATACTACAAGCAACTCTCTCTCTCTCTCTCTCTCTCTCTCTCTCTCTCTCTCTCTCTCTCTCTCTCTCTCTCTCTCTCTCTCTCTCTCTCTCTCTCTATCAATTGAAGATTATTGCGTATTCGTCTTGTTGTTGTTATTGTTGCTGTTATTGTTATAGTTGTTGGTGGTGGTAGACGTTGTGTTCTTGTTCTTCATCTCTCCTCTTCCTACTTCTCCTCCTCCTCCTCCTCATCCTTCTCTTGCTCTTCTTCTTCTTCTTCTTCTTCTTCTTCTTCTTCTTCTTCTTCTTCTTGTTTTTCACCTTTATCGTCAACATCATCATCATCATCATCACCACCACCACCACCATATATTTCGACTTTACATCCTCTCTCTCTCTCTCTCTCTCTCTCTCTCTCTCTCTCTCTCTCTCTCTCTCTCTCTCTCTCTCTCTCTCTCTGAATTCCTACTACACACAAGCTATCTTCACTTCCTGACTTCCACACCCATTCCTTTCTCTCCCCTTCTCCCTCTTCTCTCTCCCACTCCCTCTCATCTCCCTCGCCCGCTCCCTCACCTCCAAACACTCCGTTTCACCAGCTGCCTTAATCAAGAGACATCCAGCTGGCAAATTAGGTCGCCACCCGTCCTGCTGAGCGCGCGCACACACACACACACACACACACACACACACACACACACACACACATACACACACACACACACTAATGGATAAGTGTGGTCGGTGTTTTACTATTAAGGGTCATTTGGTGTGTGTGTGTGTGTGTGTGTGTGTGTGTGTGTGTGTGTGTGTGTGTGTATGTGTGTGTGAGAGAGAGAGAGAGAGAGAGAGAGAGAGAGAGAGAGAGAGAGAGAGAGAGAGAGAGAAGAGCGAAGGAAACAGGGCTATTTAAGAGACATGAAAAAAA